>NW_022148356.1:0-25165 GCF_901933205.1 Camarhynchus parvulus
GACTCCGCCAAAGACCAGGGGTGTTTTGCAAGAAAAGGGCATTTTTGGTTGTGGCGGGAGTGGGCTCTGAAATTGGAAGATTTAACAAGCTGGAACTGGACTCGTGTGAAGTGCAAGGCTCCTGCAATCTGCCATAAAGAACCAGGGCAGGTGAGTTTTCTTTGGAGGGAAAAGGGCTGATGTTTTTGTCACGGGTCCTGTGGCCGGGAGTGGCCGGCTGGCTCCTGAAATTTGGAATAAAAGCGACAGTCACTGAAAATAATAAAAAGTGAAAAATTTGGGAGAAACAATAAATTCAATAAAAGTGGTATTTAAAAAGGCTTGTGTGTTGGGGCCTGTGGCGGGAGTGGCCGGCTGACTCCTGAAATTCGGTGATTTTCAGGATGGTTCCCAGACCCAAGCTGGCACTGGTGGCAACTCGGGCTGGTTTGACAGTGCCAAGTTGCTCCTGCAATCTGCAATCAAGAACCAGAGCTGGTGAGTTTTCTTTGGAGGGAAAAGGGCCTTTGTTTATGTCTGGGGAACTGTGGCCGGGAGTGGCCGGCTGGCTCCTGAAATTTGGTGATTTTCAGGATGGTTCCCAGACCCAAGCTGGGAACAGTGGCAGCTCGGGCTGGTTTGAGAGTGCCAAGTTGCCCCTGCAATCTGCCCTAAAGAACCAGGGCAGGTTACTTTTCTTTGCCAGGGAAAAGGGCCTTTGTTTGTGTCAGGGGTCCTGTGGCCGGGAGTGGCCGGCTGGCTACTGAAATTTGGTGAATTTCAGGATGGTTCCCAGGCCCAAGCTGGCACCAGTGGCAACTTGAGCTGCTTTGACAGTGCCAAGGGGCTCCTGAAATCTGCAATCAAGAACCCGGGCAGGTGGGTTTAGTTTGCAAGGGAAAAGTTGGTGTTTCAGGTCCTGTGGCCGGGAGTGGCTGGTTGGCTCCTGAAATTCGGTGATTTTCAGGATGGTACCCAGACCCAAGCTGGCACCAGTGCCAACTCGGGCTGGTTTGATAGTGCCAACGGAGTCCTATAATATGCCATCAGGAACTGGGGTGGTGACTTTTGTTTCAGAGGGAAAGGCCCGTTGTTCATGTTTGGGGGCAATAGACACGGAGTGGCCGGCTGGATCCTGAAAACCTCGCGATACGCAGGATGCCTCCCAGACCCAAGCTGGCACCAGTGCCAACTCGGGCTGGTTTGACAGTGCCAACGGAGTCTTACAATCTGCCATCAGGAACCGTGGCTCGTGACTTATTTTTGAGAAGGAAAGTGCTGGAGATTGTGTTTGGGGCCTCTAGCCGGCGTGGCTCCTGAAAAATCAGCAACACGCAGGATGCCTCCCAGACCCAAGCTGGCACCAGTACCAACTCGGGCTGGTTTGATAGTGCGAACGGAGTCCTACAATCTGCCATCAGGAACCAGGGCTGGTGACTTTTGTTTCCCAGGGACAGGGCCCGTGTATATGTTTCGGGGCCTGTGGCCCAGAGTGGCCGGGTGGCTCCTGAAAATCCGCGATACGCAGGATGCCTCCCAGACCCAAGCTGGCACCAGTGCCAACTCAGGCTGGTTTGTTAGTGCCAACGGAGTCCTACAATCTACCATAAAGAACCAGGTCTGGAGAGTTTTGTTTCCCAGGGAAAGGGCAGGAGTTTTTGTTTGGGGCCTCTGGCCGACTGGCTCTTGAAAATCCGCGATACGCAGGATGCCTCCCAGACCCAAGCTGGCACCAGTGCCAACTCGGGCTGGTTTGATAGTGCCAACGGAGTCCTACAATTTGCCATAAGAAACCTGGGCTGGGGAGTTTTGTTTCCCAGGGAAAGGGCCGAGTTTATGTTTGGGGGCCTGTGGCCGACGGCTGGCTCCTGAAAATGCGGGCGATACGCAGGATGCCTCCCAGACCCAAGCTGGCACCAGTGCCAACTCGGGCTGGTTTGATAGTGCCAACGGAGTCCTACAATCTGCCGTCAGGGAAAGGGGCTGGTGACTTTTGTTTCCCCGGTAAACGGCCGGTCTATATGTTTGGGGCCATAGGTCCATAGTGGCCGGGTGGCTCCTGAAAATCCGCGATACGCAGGGTGCTTCCCAGACCCAAGCTGGCACCAGTGCCAACTCGGGCTGGTTTGATAGTGCCAACGGAGTCCTAAAATCTGCCATAAAGAACCAGGGCTGGTGAGTTTTGTTTCAGACGGAAAGGGCCGTGGAATATGTTTGGGGGCCATAGGCCTGCAGAGGCCGGCGGCCTCCTGAAAATCCGCGATACGCAGGATGCCTCCTAGACCCAAGCTGGCACCAGTGCCAACTCGGGCTGGTTTGTTAGTGCCAACGGAGTCCTACAATCTGCCATCAGGGAAAGGGGCTTATGACTTTTGTTTCAGAGGGAAAGGCCCGTGGAATATGTTTGGGGGCCATAGGTCCTTAGTGGCCGGCTGGCTCCTGAAAATCCGCGATAGGCAGGATGCCTCCCAGACCCAAGCTGGCACCAGTGCCAACTCGGGCTGGTTTGATAGTGCCAACGGAGTCCTATAATCTGCCATCAGGAACTGGGGCTGGTGACTTTTGTTTCAGGGGGAAAGGCCGGGTTTGTGTGTTGAAGGGACTGTGGACTGGAGTGGCAGGTTGGCTCCTGAAACTCCGCGATAGGCAGGATGCCTCCCAGACCCAAGCTGGCACCAGTGCCAACTCGGGCTGGTTTGTTAGTGCCAACGAAGTCCTACAATCTGCCATCAGGGAAAGGGGCTGGTGACTTTCGTTTCCCAGAGAAAGGTCCGTTTTTTTTGGGGCCATATGCCCGGCTTGGCAGGTTGGCTCCTGAAAATCCGCGATACGCAGGATGCCTCCCAGACCCAAGCTGGCACCAGTGCCAACTCGGGCTGGTTTGATAGTGCCAATGGAGTCCTACAATCTGCCATCACGGACAGGGGCTGGTGAATTTTGTTCCATAGGGAAACGGCCGGTGTATATGTTTGAGGGCCTGTGGCCCAGAGTGGCCGGCTGGCTCCGGAAAATCCGCGATAGGCAGGATGCCTCCCAGACCCAAGCTGGCACCAGTGCCAACTCGGGCTGGTTTGTTAGTGCCAATGGAGTCCTACAATCTGCCATAAGGGAAAGGGTCTGGTGACTTTTGTTTCTTAGGGAAAGGCCCGGTTTATATGTTTGGGGGTCTGTGGCCCAGAGTGGCCGGCTGGCTCCTGAAAATCCGCGATACGCAGGATGCCTCCCAGACCCAAGCTGGCACCAGTGCCAACTCGGGCTGCTTTGATAGTGCCAACGGAGTCCTACAATCTGCCATCAGGGACTGGGGCTGGTGACTTTTGTTTCTCCGGGAAACGGACGTTGTATATGTTTTCTGCCCTGTGGCCCAGCGTAGCCGGGTGACTCCTGAAAATCCGCGATAGGCAGGATGTCTCCCAGACCCAAGCTGGCACCAGTGCCAACTCGGGCTGGTTTGATAGTGCCAACGGAGTCCTACAATCTGCCATCAGGAACCAGGGCTGGTGATTTATGTTTCAGAGGGAAAGGGCTGGAGTTTATGTTTTGGGGCCTGTGGCCCGGAGTGGCCGCGTGGCTCCTGAAAATCCGCGATAGGCAGGATGCCTCCCAGACCCAAGCTGGCACCAGTGCCAACTCGGGCTGGTTTGATAGTGCCAACGGAGTCCTACAATCTGCCATAAAGAACCAGGGCTGGTGACTTTTGTTTCAGAGGGAAAGGCCCGTGGAATAAGTTTAAGGGCCTGTGGACCGGGGTGGCCGGCTGGCTCCTGAAAATCTGCTGTACACAGGATGCCTCCCAGACCCAAGCTGGCACCAGTGCCAACTTAAGCTGGTTTGATAGTGCCAACGGAGTCCTACAATCTGCCATCAGGCAAAGGGGCTGGTGACTTTTGTTTCAGAGGGAAAGGCCGATGGAATATGTTTTGGGGCCTGTGGCCAACAGTAGCCGGCTGGCTTCTGAAAATCCGCGATACGCAGGATGCCTCCCAGACCCAAGCTGGCACCAGTCCCAACTCGGGCTGGTTTGTTAGTGCCAACGGAGTCCTACAATCTGCCATAAGGGAAAGGGGCTGGTGACTTTTGTTTCAGAGGGAAAGGCCCGTGGAATACGTTTGAGTGCCATAGGCCTGGTGAGACCGGCTGGCTCCTGAAAATCCGCGATACGCAGGATGCCTCCCAGACCCAAGCTGGCACCAGTGCCAACTCGGGCTGGTTTGTTAGTGCCAACGGAGTCCTACAATCTGCCATAAAGAACCAGGGCTGGTGACTTTTGTTTCCCTGGGAAACGGCCCGTGTATTTGTTTGCTGCCCTGTGGCCCGGTGTGGCAGGGGTGGCTTCTGAAAATCCGCGATAGGCAGGATGCCTCCCAGACCCAAGCTGGCACCAGTGCCAACTCGGGCTGGTTTGATAGTGCCAATGGAGTCCTACAATCTGCCGTCAGGGAAAGGGGCTGGTGACTTTTGTTTTCCAGGGAAACAGCCGGTGTGTATGTTTGGGGGCCTGTGGCCCAGAGTGGCCGACTGGCCCCTGAAAATCCGCGATACGCAGGATGCCTCCCAGACCCAAGCTGGCACCAGTGCCAACTCGGGCTGGTTTGATAGTGCCAACGGAGTCCTACAGTCTGCCATCAGGGAAAGGGGCTGGTGACTTTTCTTTCAGACAGAAAGGCCCGGTTTATATGTTTGGGGGCCTGTGGCCCAGAGTGGCCGGCTGGCTCCTGAAAATCCGCGATAGGCAGGGTGCCTCCCAGACCCAAGCTGGCACCAGTGCCAACTCGGGCTGGTTTGATAGTGCCAACGGAGTCCTACAATCTGCCATAAAGAACTGGGGCTGGTGACTTTTGTTTCAGAGGAAAGGCCCGGGGTTTATGTTTGGGGGCCTGTGGCCCAGAGTGGCAGGCTGGCTCCTGAAAATCCGCGATAGGCAGGATGCCTCCCAGACCCAAGCTGGCACCAGTGCCAACTCGGGCTGGTTTGATAGTGCCAACGGAGTCCTACAATCTGCCATCAGGAACCGGGGCTGGTGACTTTTGTTTCCGAGGGAAAGGGCCGGAGTTTATGTTTAGGGGCCTGTGGCCCGGAGTGGCCGGTTGGCTCCTGAAAATCCGCGATACGCAGGATGCCTCCCAGACCCAAGCTGGCACCAGTGCCAACTCGGGCTGGTTTGATAGTGCCAACGGAGTCCTACAATCTGCCATCAGGGACCGGGGCTGGTGACTTTTGTTTCAGAGGAAATGCCCGTGGAATATGTTTGGGGGCCTAGGCCTGCAGAGGCCGGCTGGCTCCTGAAAATCGGCGATAGGCAGCATGCCTCCCAGACCCAAGCTGGCACCAGTGCCAACTCGGGCTGGTTTGATAGTGCCAATGGAGTCCTACAATCTGCCATCAGGGAAACCGGGCTGGTGACTTTTGTTTCCCAGGGGAAAGGGCCGGAGTTAATATTTGGGGGCCTGTGGCCGGGTGGCCGGTTGGCTCCTGAAAAATCCGCGATACGCAGGATGCCTCCCAGACCCAAGCTGGCACCAGTGCCAACTCGGGCTGGTTTGATAGTGCCAACGGAGTCCTACAATCTGCCATAAAGAACCGGGGCTGGTGACTTTTGTTTCAGACGGAAAGGCCCGTGGAATATGTTTGGGGCCTGTGGCCGGGGTGGCCGGCTGGCTCCTGAAAATCTGCGATACACAGGATGCCTCCCAGACCCAAGCTGGCACCAGTGCCAACTTGGGCTGGTTTGATAGTGCCAACGGAGTCCTACAATCTGCCATCAGGGAAAGGGTCTGGTGACTTTTGTTTCAGAGGGAAACGGCCGGTATATAACTTTCGGGGCCTGTGGCCCAGAGTGGCCGTCTGGCTCCTGAAAATCCGCGATAGGCAGGATGCCTCCCGGACCCAAGCTGGCACCAGTGCCAACTCGGGCTGGTTTGATAGTGCCAACGGAGTCCTACAATCTGCCATCAGGAACGGGGTCTGGTGACTTTTGTTTCCAGAGGGAAACGCCGGTGTATTTGTTTGGGGGCCTCTGGCCTGGGTAGGCCGACTGGCTCCTGAAAATCCGCGATACGCAGGATGCCTCCCAGACCCAAGCTGGCACCAGTGCCAACTCGGGCTGGTTTGATAGTGCCAACGAGTCCTACAATCTGCCATAAAGAACCAGGGCTGGTGACTTTTGTTTCCCAGGGAAAGGGCCGGAGTTTATGTTTGGGGGCCTGTGGCCCGGAGTGGCAGGTTGGCTCCTGAAAATCCGCGATACGCAGGATGCCTCCCAGACCCAAGCTGGCACCAGTGCCAACTCGGGCTGGTTTGATAGTGCCAACGGAGTCCTACAATCTGCCATAAGGAACTGGGGCTGGTGACTTCTGTTTCCCAGGGGAAAGGCCCGTGGAATATGTTTGGGGGCCTGTGGCCCAGAGTGGCCGGCTGGCTCCTGAAAATCCGCGATAGGCAGGATGCCTCCCAGACCCAAGCTGGCACCAGTGCCAACTCGGGCTGGTTTGATAGTGCCAACGGAGTCCTACAATCTGCCATCAGGAACCAGGGCTGGTGACTTTTGTTTCACAGGGAAAGGGCCGGAGTTTATGTTTGGGGGCCTGTGGCCCGGAGTGGCCGCGTGGCTCCTGAAAATCCGCGATAGGCAGGATGCCTCCCAGACCCAAGCTGGCACCAGTGCCAACTCGGGCTGGTTTGTTAGTGCCAACGGAGTCCTACAATCTGCCATAAAGAACGGGGTATGTTGACTTTTGTTTCCCAGGGAAACGGCCGGTGTATATGTTTGGGGGCCTCTGGCCCAGAGTGGCCAACTGGCTCCTGAAAATCCGCGATACGCGGGATGCCTCCCAGACCCAAGCTGGCACCAGTGCCAACTCGGGCTGGTTTGATAGTGCCAACGGAGTCCTACAATCTGCCATAAGTAACTGGGCTGGTGAGTTTTGTTTCCAGAAGGAAAGGGCCGGAGTTTGTGTTTGGGGCCTCTGGCCGACTGGCTCCTGAAAATCCGCGTATACGCAGGATGCCTCCCAGACCCAAGCTGGCACCAGTGCCAACTCGGGCTGGTTTGATAGTGCCAACGGAGTCCTACAATCTGCCATAAAGAACCGGGGCTGGTGACTTTTGTTTCAGAGGGAAAGGGCCGGAGTTTATGTTTGGGGGCCTGTGGCCCAGAGTGGCCGGTGGCTCCTGAAAATCCGCGATAGGCAGGATGCCTCCCAGACCCAAGCTGGCACCAGTGCCAACTCGGGCTGGTTTGTTAGTGCCAACGGAGTCCTACAATCTGCCATCAGGAACTGGGTGGTGGTGACTTTTGTTTCCCAGGGGAAGCGGCCGGTGTATATGTTTGGGGGCCTGTGGCCCAGAGTGGCCGACTGGCTCCTGAAAATACAGCGATACACGGGATGCCTCCCAGACCCAAGCTGGCACCAGTGCCAACTCGGGCTGGTTTGTTAGTGCCAACGGAGTCCTACAATCTGCCATCAGAAACCTGGGCTGGTGAGTGTTGTGTTTCAGAGGAACGGGCGGAGATTTTGTTTGGGGCCTCTGGCCGACTGGCTCCGTGAAAATCCGCGTTACGCAGGATGCCTCCCAGCCCCAAGCTGGCACCAGTGCCAACTCGGGCTGGTTTGATAGTGCCAACGGAGTCCTACAATCTGCCATAAAGACCTGGGCAGGTGAGTTTTGTTTTCAGACGGAAAGGGCCGGAGATTGTGTTTGGGGCCTCTGGGCCGACTGGCTCCTGTAAACCCAGCGATCGCAGGATGCCTCCCAGACCCAAGCTGGCACCAGTGCCAACTCGGGCTGGTTTGATAGTGCCAACGGAGTCCTACAATCTGCCATCAGGGAAAGGGTCTGGTGACTTTTGTTTCCCAGGGAAACAGCCGGTGTGTATGTTTGGGGGCCTGTGGCCAAGAGTGGCCGGCTGGCTCCTGAAAATCCGCGATACGCAGGATGCCTCCCAGACCCAAGCTGGCACCAGTGCCAACTCAGGCTGGTTTGATAGTGCCAACGGAGTCCTACAATCTGCCATCAGGGAAAGGGTCTGGTGACTTTTGTTTCAGAGGGAAAGTCCCGTGGAGTATGTTAGGGGGCCACAGGCCTGGAGAGGCCGGCTGGCTCCTGAAAATCCGCGATAGGCAGGATGCCTCCCAGACCCAAGCTGGCACCAGTGCCAACTCGGGCTGGTTTGATAGTGCCAACGGAGTCCTACAATCTGGCAGCAGGAACCAGGGCTTGTGACTTTTGTTTCAGAGGGAAAGGGCCGGAGTTTATGTTTGGGGGCCTGTGGCCCAGAGTGGCAGGTTGGCTCCTGAAAATCCGCGATACGCAGGATGCCTCCCAGACCCAAGCTGGCACCAGTGCCAACTCGGGCTGGTTTGATAGTGCCAATGGAGTCCTACAATCTGCCATCAGGAACTGGGTACGTTGACTTTTGTTTCCCAGGGAAACGGCCGGTGTATATGTTTTGGGGCCTGTGGCCCAGAGTGGCCGACTGGCTCCTGAAAATCCGCGATAGGCAGGATGCCTCCCAGACCCAAGCTGGCACCAGTGCCAACTCGGGCTGGTTTGATAGTGCCAACGGAGTCCTACAATCTGCCATAAGGAACCGGGGCTGGTGACTTTTGTTTCCCAGGGAAAGGGCCGGAGTTTATGTTTGGGGGCCTGTGGCCCTGAGTGTCCGGGTGGCTCCTGAAAATCCGCGATAGGCAGGATGCCTCCCAGACCCAAGCTGGCACCAGTGCCAACTCGGGCTGGTTTGATAGTGCCAACGGAATCCTACAATCTGCCGTCAGGAACTGGGTATGTTGACTTTTGTTTCCCAGGGAAACGGCCGGTGTATATGTTTGGGGGCCTGTGGCCCAGAGTGGCCGAGTGGCTCCTGAAAATCCGCGATACGCAGGATGCCTCCCAGACCCAAGCTGGCACCAGTGCCAACTCGGGCTGGTTTGTTAGTGCCAACGAGTCCTACAATCTGCCATCAGGAACTGGGTATGTTGACTTTTGTTTCCCAGGGAAACGGCCGGTGTATATGTTTGGGGGCCTGTGGCCCAGAGTGGCCGACTGGCTCCTGAAAATCCGCGATAGGCAGGATGTCTCCCAGACCCAAGCTGGCACCAGTGCCAACTCGGGCTGGTTTGATAGTGCCAACGGAGTCCTACAATTTGCCATAAATAACCTGGGCTGGTGAGTTTTATTTCAGACGGAAAGTGCCGGAGTTTGTGTTTGGGGCCTCTGGCCAACTGGCTCCTGAAAATCTGCGATACGCCGGATGCCTCCCAGACCCAAGCTGGCACCAGTGCCAACTCGGGCTGGTTTGTTAGTGCCAACGGAGTCCTACAATCTGCCATCAGAAACCTGGGCCGGAGTGTTGTGTTTCAGAGGGAACGGGCCGGAGATTTTGTTTGGGGCCTCTGGCCGACTGGCTCGTGGAAATCCGCGATACGCAGGATGCCTCCCAGCCCCAAGCTGGCACCAGTGCCAACTCGGGCTGGTTTGATAGTGCCAACGGAGTCCTACAATCTGCCCTAAATACCTGGGCAGGTGAGTTTTGTTTCAGACGGAAAGGGCCGGAGATTTTGTTTGGGGCCTCTGGCCGACTGCCTCCTGTAAACCCGCGATACGCAGGATGCCTCCCAGACCCAAGCTGGCACCAGTGCCAACTCGGGCTGGTTTGATAGTGCCAACGGAGTCCTACCATCTGCCATCAGGAACTGGGGCTGGTGACTTTTGTTTCAGAGGGAAAGGCCCGTGGAATATGTTTGGTGGCCTGTGGCCCAGAGTGGCCGACTGGCTCCTGAAAATCCGCGATAGGCAGGATGCCTCCTAGACCCAAGCTGGCACCAGTGCCAACTCGGGCTGGTTTGATAGTGCCAACGGAGTCCTACAATCTGCCATAAAGAACAAGGGCTGGTGACTTTTGTTTCTCCGGGAAACGGCCGTTGTATATGTTTGCTGCCCTGTGGCCCGGAGTAGCCGTGTCACTCCTCAAAATCCGCGATAGGCAGGATGCCTCCCAGACCCAAGCTGGCACCAGTGCCAACTCGGGCTGGTTTGATAGTGCCAACGGAGTCCTACAATCTGCCATAAAGAACAAGGGCTGGTGTCTTTTGTTTCCCAGGGAAACGGCTGGTGTATATGTTTGCTGCCCTGTGGCCCGGAGTAGGCGGGTGGCTCCTCAAAATCCGCGATAGGCAGGATGCCTCCCAGACCCAAGCTGGCACCAGTGCCAACTCGGGCTGGTTTGATAGTGCCAACGGAGTTCTACAATCTGCCAGCAGGAACCAGGGCTTGTGACTTTTGTTTCAGAGGGAAAGGGACGGAGTTTATGTTTGGGGGCCTGTGGCCCGGAGTGGCAGGTTGGCTCCTGAAAATCCGCGATACGCAGGATGCCTCCCAGACCCAAGCTGGCACCAGTGCCAACTCGGGCTGGTTTGATAGTGCCAATGGAGTCCTACAATCTGCCATCAGGAACTGGGTACGTTGACTTTTGTTTCCCAGGGAAACGGCCGGTGTATATGTTTGCGGGCCTGTGGCCCTGAGTGTCCGGGTGGCTCCTGAAAATCCGCGATGGGCAGGTTTCCTCCCAGACCCAAGCTGGCACCAGTGCCAACTCGGGCTGGTTTGATAGTGCCAACGGAGTCCTACAATCTGCCATAAAGAACAAGGGCTGGTGACTTTTGTTTCTCCGGGAAACGGCCGGTGTATATGTTTGCTGCCCTGTGGCCCCGAGTAGGCGGGTGGCTCCTGAAAATCCGCGATAGGCAGGATGCCTCCCAGACCCAAGCTGGCACCAGTGCCAACTCGGGCTGGTTTGATAGTGCCAATGGAGTCCTACAATCTGCCATCAGGAACTGGGTATGTTGACTTTTGTTTCCCAGGGAAATGGCCGGTGTATGTGTTTGGGGGCCTGTGGCCCGGAGTGGCCGACTGGCTCCTGAAAATCCGCGATAGGCAGGATGCCTCCCAGACCCAAGCTGGCACCAGTGCCCACTCGGGCTGGTTTGATAGTGCCAACGGAGTCCTACAATCTGCCATCAGGAACTGGGGCTGGTGACTTTTGTTTCAGAGGGAAAGGCCCTAGGAATGTGTTTGGGGGCCATAGGCCTGGAAAGGCCGGCTGGCTCCTGAAAATCCGCGATACGCAGGATGCCTCCCAGACCCAAGCTGGCACCAGTGCCAACTTCGGGCTGGTTTGATAGTGCCAACGGAGTCCTACAATCTGCCATCAGGGAAAGGGGCTGGTGACTTTTTGTTTCAGAGGGAAACGCCCGGTGTATATGTTTGGGGCCTGTGGCCCAGAGTGGCCGACTGGCTCCTGAAAATCCGCGATACGCAGGATGCCTCCCAGACCCAAGCCAGCACCAGTGCCAACTCGGGCTGGTTTGATAGTGCCAACGGAGTCCTACAATCTGCCATCAGGAACTGGGGCTGGTGACTTTTGTTTCAGAGGGAAACGGCCGGTGTATATGTTTGCTGCCCAGTGGCGGAGTAGGCGGGTGGCTCCTCAAAATCCGCGATAGGCAGGATGTCTCCCAGACCCAAGCTGGCACCAGTGCCAACTCGGGCTGGTTTGATAGTGCCAACGGAGTCCTACAATCTGCCATAAGGAACCAGGGCTGGTGACTTTTGTTTCCCAGGGAAAGAGCCGGAGTTTATGTTCGGGGGCCTGTGGCCCTGATTGTCCGGGTGGCTCCTCAAAATCCGCGATAGGCAGGATGCCTCCCAGACCCAAGCTGGCACCAGTGCCAACTCGGGCTGGTTTGATAGTGCCAACGGAGTCCTACAATCTGCCATCAGGGAAAGGGTCTGGTGACTTTTGTTTCCCAGGGAAACAGCCGGTGTGTATGTTTCGGGGCCTGTGGACTGGGGCTGGTGACTTTTGTTTCAGAGTTAAAGGCCCGTGGAATATGTTTGGGGGCCTGTGGCCTGAAAGTCCGCGGCTCCTGAAAATCGCGATACGCAGGATGCCTCCCAGACCCAAGCTGGCACCAGTGCCAACTCGGGCTGGTTTGATAGTACCAACGGAGTCCTACAATCTGTCATCAGGCAAAGGGGCTGGTGACTTTTGTTTCAGAGGGAAAGTCCCGTGGAATATGTTTGGGGGCCACAGGCCTGGAGAGGCCAGCTGGCTCCTGAAAATCCGCGATAGGCAGGATGCCTCCCAGACCCAAGCTGGCACCAGTGCCAACTCGGGCTGGTTTGATAGTGCCAACGGAGTCCTACAATTTGCCATAAAGAACAAGGGCTGGTGTCTTTTGTTTCCCAGGGAAACGGCTGGTGTATATGTTTGCTTCCCTGTGGCCCGGAGTAGGCGGGTGACTCCTCAAAATCCGCGATAGGCAGGATGCCTCCCAGACCCAAGCTGGCACCAGTGCCAACTCGGGCTGGTTTGATAGTGCCAACGGAGTCCTACAATCTGCCATCAGGGAAAGGGGCTGGTGACTTTTATTTCAGAGGGAAAGGCCCGTGGAATATGTTTGGGGGCCATAGGCCTGGGGAGGCCGGCTGGCTCCTGAAAATCCGTGATAGGCAGGATGCCTCCCAGACCCAAGCTGGCACCAGTGCCAACTCGGGCTGGTTTGATAGTGCCAATGGAGTCCTACAATCTGCCATCAGGGAAAGGGGCTGGTGACTTTTGTTTCCCAGGGAAACGGCTGGTGTATATGTTTGCGGGCCTGTGGCCCTGAGTGGCCGACTGGCTCCTGAAAATCTGCGATACGCAGGATGCCTCCCAGACCCAAGCTGGCACCAGTGCCAACTCGGGCTGGTTTGATAGTGCCAACGGAGTCCTACAATCTGCCATAAAGAACAAGGGCTGGTGACTTTTCTTTCCCCGGGAAATGGCCACTGTATATGTTTGCTGCCCTGTAGCCCGGAGTGGCCGGGTGACTCCTCAAAATCCACGATACGCAGGATGCCTCCCAGACCCAAGCTGGCACCAGTGCCAACTCAGGCTGGTTTGATAGTGCCAACGGTGTCCTACACTCTGCCATCAGGAAAAGGGGCTGGTGAGTTTTGTTTCCCAGGGAAAGGGCCGGAGTTTGTGTTTGGGGCCTCTGGCCGACTGCCTCCTGAAAATCCGCGATACGCAGGATGCCTCCCAGGCCCAAGCTGGCACCAGTGCCAACTCGGGCTCGTTTGATAGTGCCAATGGTGTCCTACAATCTGCCATCAGGGGAGAGAGGTGCTGGTGACTTTTGTTTCAGAGGGAAAGGCCCGTGGAATATGTTTGGGGCCCATAGGCCTGGAGAGGCCGGCTGGCTCCTGGAAATCCGTGTTACGCAGGATGCCTCCCAGACCCAAGCTGGCACCAGTGCCAACTCGGGCTGGTTTGGTAGGGCCAACGGAGTCCTACAATCTGTCCTCAGGAACTGGGGCTGGTGACTTTTCTTTCAGAGGGAATGGCCCGTGGAATATGTTTGGGGGCCTGTGGCCCAGAGTGGCTGGCTGGCTCCTGAAAATCCACGATACGCAGGATGCGTCCCAGACCCAAGCTGGCACCAGTGCCAACTCGGGCTGGTTTGATAGTGCCAACGGAATGCTACAATCTGCCATCAGGAACTGGGTACGTTGACTTTTATTTCCCAGGGAAACGGCCGGTGTATATGTTTGCTGCCCTGTGGCCCGGAGTAGCCGTGTCACTCCTCAAAATCCGCGATAGGCAGGATGCCTCCCAGACCCAAGCTGGCACCAGTGCCAACTTGGGCTGGTTTGATAGTGCCAACGGAGTCCTACAATCTGCCATAAGGAACTGGGGCTGGTGACTTTTGTTTCAGAGGGAAAGGCCCGTGGAATATGTTTGGGGGCCTGTGGCCCCGGAGTGGCCGGTTGGCTCCTGAAAATCCGCGATACGCAGGATGCCTCCCAGACCCAAGCTGGCACCAGTGCCAACTCGGGCTGGTTTGATAGTGCCAACGGAGTCCTACAATCTGCCATAAGGAACAGGGGCTGGTGACTTTTGTTTCCGAGGGAAAGGCCCGTGGTATATGTTTGCGGCCCTAGGCCCGGAGTAGGCGGTGGCTCCTGAAAATCCGCGATAGGCAGGATGCCTCCCAGACCCAAGCTGGCACCAGTGCCAACTCGGGCTGGTTTGATAGTGCCAACGGAGTCCTACAATCTGCCATAAGGAACCAGGGCTGGTGACTTTTGTTTCAGAGGGAAAGGGCCGGAGTTTATGTTTGGGGGCCTGTGGCCCTGAGTGTCCGGGTGGCTCCTGAAGATCCGCGATAGGCAGGATGCCTCCCAGACCCAAGCTGGCACCAGTGCCAACACGGGCTGGTTTGATAGTGCCAACGGAGTCCTACAATCTGCCATCAGGAACTGGGTCTGTTGACTTTTGTTTCCCAGGGAAAGGCCGGGTGTATGTTTGGGGCCTGTGGCCCAGAGTGGCCGGCTGGCTCCTGAAAATCCGCGATACGCAGGATGCCTTCCCAGACCCAAGCTGGCACCAGTGCCAACTCGGGCTGGTTTGATAGTGCCAACGGAGTCCTACAATCTGCCATCAGGGAAAGGGTCTGGTGACTTTTGTTTCCCAGGGAAACGGCCGGTGTATATGTTTCGGGGCCTGTGGCCCAGAGTGGCCGGCTGGCCCCTGAAAATCCGCGATACGCAGGATGCCTCCCAGACCCAAGCTGGCACCAGTGCCAACTCGGGCTGGTTTGATAGTGCCAACGGTGTCCTACAATCTGCCATCAGGAACTGGGGCTGGTGACTTTTGTTTCAGAGTTAAAGGCCCGTGGAATATGTTTGGGGGCCTGTGGCCCAGAGTGGCCGACTGGCTCCTGAAAATCCGCGATACGCAGGATGCCTCCCAGACCCAAGCTGGCACCAGTGCCAACTCGGGCTGGTTTGATAGTGCCAACGGAGTCCTACAATCTGCCATCAGGAACAGGGGCTGGTGACTTTTGTTTCAGAGGGAAAGTCCCGTGGAATATGTTTGGGGGCCACAGGCCTGGAGAGGCCGGCTGGCTCCTGAAAATCCGCGATACGCAGGATGCCTCCCAGACCCAAGCTGGCACCAGTGCCAACTCGGGCTGGTTTGATAGTGCCAACGGAGTCCTACAATCTGCCATAAAGAACAAGGGCTGGTGACTTTTGTTTCCCAGGGAAACGGCCGGTGTGTATGTTTGCGGCCCTGTGGCCCGAGTAGGCGGGTGGCTCCTGAAAATCCGCGATAGGCAGGATGCCTCCCAGACCCAAGCTGGCACCAGTGCCAACTCGGGCTGGTTTGATAGTGCCAACGGAGTCCTACAATCTGCCATAAGGAACCAGGGCTGGTGACTTTTGTTTCCCAGGGAAAGGGCCGGTGTATATGTTTGCGGCCCTGTGGCCCGGAGTGGCCGGCTGGCTCCTGAAAATCCGCGATACGCAGGATGCCTCCCAGACCCAAGCTGGCACCAGTGCCAACTCGGGCTGGTTTGATAGTGCCAACGGAGTCCTACAATCTGCCATCAGGAAAGGGGCTGGTGACTTTTGTTTCCCAGGGAAAGGGCCGGAGTATGTGTTTGGGGCCTCTGTCCGACTGGCTCCTGAAAATCCGCGGTACGCAGGATGCCTCCCAGACCCAAGCTGGCACCAGTGCCAACTCGGGCTGGTTTGATAGTGCCAACGGAGTCCTACAATCTGCCATCAGGAACTGGGGCTGGTGACTTTTGTTTCAGAGGGAAAGGCCCGTGGAATATGTTTGGGGGCCATAGGCCTGGAGAGGCCGGCTGGCTCCTGAAAATCCGCGATACGCAGGATGCCTCCCAGACCCAAGCTGGCACCAGTGCCAACTCGGGCTGGTTTGATAGTGCCAACGGAGTCCTACAATCTGCCATCAGGAACCAGGGCTGGTGACTTTTGTTTCCCAGGGAAACAGCCGGTGTATATGTTTGCTGGCCTGTGGCCCGGAGTGGCCGGGTCGCTCCTGAAAATCCGCGATAGGCAGGATGCCTCCCAGACCCAAGCTGGCACCAGTGCCAACTCGGGCTGGTTTGATAGTGCCAACGGAGTCCTACAATCTGCCATCAGGAACTGGGTCTGGTGACTTTTGTTTCCCAGGGAAACGGCCGGTGTATATGTTTGGGGCCCTGTGGGGCGAGTAGCCGGGTGGCTCCTGAAAATCCGCGATAGGCAGGATGCCTCCCAGACCCAAGCTGGCACCAGTGCCAACTCGGGCTGGTTTGATAGTGCCAACGGAGTCCTACAATCTGCCATAAGGAACCAGGGCTGGTGACTTTTGTTTCCGAGGGAAAAGGCCGGAGTATATGTTTGGGGGCCTGTGGCCCGATGGCCGGCTGGCTCCTGAAAATCCGCGATACGCAGGATGCCTCCCCAGACCCAAGCTGGCACCAGTGCCAACTCGGGCTGGTTTGATAGTGCCAACGGAGTCCTACAATCTGCCATCAGGGAAAGGGGCTGGTGACTTTTGTTTCAGAGGGAAAGGCCGGGTTTATATGTTTCGGGGCCTGTGGCCCAGAGTGGCCGACTGGCTCCTGAAAATCCGCGATACGCAGGATGCCTCCCAGACCCAAGCTGGCACCAGTGCCAACTCGGGCTGGTTTGATAGTGCCAACGGAGTCCTACAATCTGCCATAAGGAACTGGGGCTGGTGACTTTTGTTTCAGAGGAAAGGCCCGTGGTATATGTTTGCGGGCCTGTGGCCCGGAGTGGCCGACTGGCTCCTGAAAATCCGCGATACGCAGGATGCCTCCCAGACCCAAGCTGGCACCAGTGCCAACTCGGGCTGGTTTGATAGTGCCAACGGAGTCCTACAATCTGCCATCAGGAAAGGGGCTGGTGACTTTTGTTTCAGAGGGAAAGGCCGGTGGTATATGTTTGGGGCCTCTGGCCTAGAGTGGCCGGCTGGCTCCTGAAAATCCGCGATACGCAGGATGCCTCCCAGACCCAAGCTGGCACCAGTGCCAACTCGGGCTGGTTTGATAGTGCCAACGGAGTCCTACAATCTGCCATAAAGAACAAGGGCTGGTGACTTTTGTTTCCCAGGGAAACGGCCGGTGTATATGTTTGCGGCCCTGTGGCCCGGAGTAGCCGGGTGGCTCCTCAAAATCCGCGATAGGCAGGATGCCTCCCAGACCCAAGCTGGCACCAGTGCCAACTCGGGCTGGTTTGATAGTGCCAACGGAGTCCTACAATCTGCCATCAGGGAAAGGGGCTGGTGACTTTTGTTTCAGAGGGAAAGGCCCGGGGTATATGTTTGGGGGCCGTAGGCCTGGAGAGGCCGGCTGGCTCCTGAAAATCCGCGTTACGCAGGATGCCTCCCAGACCCAAGCTGGCACCAGTGCCAACTCGGGCTGGTTTGATAGTGCCAACGGAGTCCTACAATCTGCCATCAGGAACTGGGGCTGGTGACTTTTGTTTCAGAGGGAAAGGCCCGTGGAATATGTTTTGGGGCCTGTGGCCCAGAGTGGCCGGCTGGCTCCTGAAAATCCGCGATACGCAGGATGCCTCCCAGACCCAAGCTGGCACCAGTGCCAACTCGGGCTGGTTTGATAGTGCCAACGGAGTCCTACAATCTGCCATCAGGAACCGGGGCTGGTGACTTTTGTTTCCCAGGGAAAGGGCCGGTGTATATGTTTGGGGGCCTGTGGCCCGAGTGGCCGACTGGCTCCTGAAAATCCGCGATACGCAGGATGCCTCCCAGACCCAAGCTGGCACCAGTGCCAACTCGGGCTGGTTTGATAGTGCCAACGGAGTCCTACAATCTGCCATCAGGAACTGGGGCTGGTGACTTTTGTTTCCGAGGGAAAGGCCGGGTTTATATGTTTGGGCCCTGTGGCCCGGAGTAGCCGGCTGTCTCCTGAAAATCCGCGATACGCAGGATGCCTCCCAGACCCAAGCTGGCACCAGTGCCAACTCGGGCTGGTTTGATAGTGCCAACGGAGTCCTACAATCTGCCATCAGGAACGGGGCTGGTGACTTTTGTTTCCCAGGGAAAGGGCCGGAGTTTATGTTTGGGGGCCTGCGGCCCGAGTGGCGGCTGGCTCCTGAAAATCCGCGATACGCAGGATGCCTCCCAGACCCAAGCTGGCACCAGTGCCAACTCGGGCTGGTTTGATAGTGCCAACGGAGTCCTACAATCTGCCATCAGGAACTGGGGCTGGTGACTTTTGTTTCAGAGGGAAAGGCCCGTGGAATATGTTTGGGGGCCATAGGCCTGGAGAGGCCGGCTGGCTCCTGAAAATCTGCGATAGGCAGGATGCCTCCCAGACCCAAGCTGGCACCAGTGCCAACTCGGGCTGGTTTGATAGTGCCAACGGAGTCCTACAATCTGCCATCAGGGAAAGGGGCTGGTGACTTTTGTTTCAGAGGGAAATGGACGGTGTATATGTTTGCGGGCCTCTGGCCCGGAGTAGCAGGGTCACTCCTGAAAATCCGCGATAGGCAGGATGCCTCCCAGACCCAAGCTGGCACCAGTGCCAACTCGGGCTGGTTTGATAGTGCCAACGGAGTCCTACAATCTGCCATAAGGAACCAGGGCTTGTGACTTTTGTTTCAGAGGGAAAGGGCTGGAGTTTATGTTTGGGGCCCTGTGGCCCAGAGTGGCCGGGTGGCTCCTCAAAATCCGTGATACGCAGGATGCCTTCCAGACCCAAGCTGGCACCAGTGCCAACTCGGGCTGGTTTGTTTGTGCCAACGGAGTCCTACAATCTGCCATCAGGAACTGGGTATGTTGACTTTTGTTTCCCAGGGAAACGGCCGGTGTATATGTTTGGGGGCCTGTGGCCCAGAGTGGCCGGCTGGCTCCTGAAAATCCACGATACGCAGGATGCCTCCCAGATCCAAGCTGGCACCAGTGCCAGCTCGGGCTGGTTTGATAGTGCCAACGGAGTCCTACAATCTGCCATAAAGAACCAGGGCTGGTGACTTTTGTTTCCCCGGGAAATGGCCAGTGTATATGTTTGCTGCCCTGTAGCCCGGAGTAGGCGGCTGACTCCTGAAAATCCGCGATAGGCGGGATGCCTCCCAGACCCAAGCTGGCACCATTGCCTATTCGGGCTGGTTTGATAGTGTCAACGGTGTCCTAAAATCTGCCATCAGGAAAAGGGGCTGGTGAGTTTTGTTTCGCAGAGAAAGGGCCGGAGTTTGTGTTTGGGGCCTCTGTCCGACTGGCTCCTGAAAATCCGCGGTAGGCAGGATGCCTCCCAGACCCAAGCTGGCACTAGTGCCAACTCGGGCTGGTTTGATAGTGCCAACGGAGTCCTACAATCTGCCATCAGGTACTGGGGCTGTTGACTTTTGTTTCAGAGGGAAAGGCCCGTGGAATATGTTTGGGGCCCATAGGCCTGGAGAGGCCGGGTGGCTCCTGAAAATCCTCGATAGGCAGGATGCCTCCCAGACCCAAGCTGGCACCAGTGCCAACTCGGGCTGGTTTGATAGTGCCAACGGAGTCCTACAATCTGCCATCAGGAACCAGGGCTGGTGACTTTTGTTTCCCAGGCAAACAGCCGGTGTATATGTTTGCTGCCCTGTGGCCCGGAGTAGCCGGGTCACTCCTCAAAATCCGCGATAGGCAGGATGCCTCCCAGACCCAAGCTGGCACCAGTGCCAACTCGGGCTGGTTTGTTAGTGCCAACGGACTCCTACAATCTGCCATCAGGAACTGGGTATGTTGACCGTTGTTTCCCAGGGAGACGGTCGGTGTATATGTTTGGGGGCCTGTGGCCCAGAGTGACCGGTTGGCTCCTGAAAATCCGCGATAGGCAGGATGCCTCCCAGACCCAAGCTGGCACCAGTGCCAACTCGGGCTGGTTTGATAGTGCCAACGGAGTCCTACAATCTGCCATCAGGAACTGGGGCTGGTGACTTTTGTTTCAGAGGGAAAGGCCGGGTTTATATGTTTCGGGGCCTGTGGACCGGGGTGGCCGGCTGGCTCCTGAAAATCCGCGGTACACAGGATGCCTCCCAGACCCAAGCTGGCACCAGTGCCAACTCGGGCTGGTTTGATAGTGCCAACGGAGTCCTACAATCTGCCATCAGGGAAAGGGTCTGGTGACTTTTGTTTCCCAGGGAAACAGCCGGTGTGTATGTTTCGGGGCCTGTGGCCAAGAGTGGCCAGCTGGCTCCTGAAAATCCGCGATACGCAGGATGCCTCCCAGACCCAAGCTGGCACCAGTGCCAACTCGGGCTGGTTTGATAGTGCCAACGGAGTCCTACAATCTGCCATCAGGAACTGGGGCTGGTGACTTTTGTTTCAGAGTTAAAGGCCCGTGGAATATGTTTGGGGGCCTTTGGCCCAGAGTGGCCGACTGGCTCCTGAAAATCCGCGATACGCAGGATGCCTCCCAGACCCAAGCTGGCACCAGTGCCAACTCGGGCTGGTTTGATAGTACCAACGGAGTCCTACAATCTGTCATCAGGCAAAGGGGCTGGTGACTTTTGTTTCAGAGGGAAAGTCCCGTGGAATATGTTTGGGGGCCACAGGCCTGGAGAGGCCAGCTGGCTCCTGAAAATCCGCGATAGGCAGGATGCCTCCCAGACCCAAGCTGGCACCAGTGCCAACTCGGGCTGGTTTGATAGTGCCAACGGAGTCCTACAATTTGCCATAAAGAACAAGGGCTGGTGTCTTTTGTTTCCCAGGGAAACGGCCGGTGTATATGTTTGCTTCCCTGTGGCCCGGAGTAGGCGGGTGACTCCTCAAAATCCGCGATAGGCAGGATGCCTCCCAGACCCAAGCTGGCACCAGTGCCAACTCGGGCTGGTTTGATAGTGCCAACGGAGTCCTACAATCTGCCATCAGGGACAGGGGCTGGTGACTTTTATTTCAGAGGGAAAGGCCCGTGGAATATGTTTGGGGGCCATAGGCCTGGGGAGGCCGGCTGGCTCCTGAAAATCCGTGATAGGCAGGATGCCTCCCAGACCCAAGCTGGCACCAGTGCCAACTCGGGCTGGTTTGATAGTGCCAACGGAGTCCTACAATCTGCCATCAGGGAAAGGGGCTGGTGACTTTTGTTTCCCAGGGAAACGGCTGGTGTATATGTTTGCGGGCCTGGGGCCCTGAGTGGCCGACTGGCTCCTGAAAATCTGCGATACGCAGGATGCCTCCCAGACCCAAGCTGGCACCAGTGCCAACTCGGGCTGGTTTGATAGTGCCAACGGAGTCCTACAATCTGCCATAAAGAACAAGGGCTGGTGACTTTTCTTTCCCCGGGAAATGGCCACTGTATATGTTTGCTGCCCTGTAGCCCGGAGTGGCCGGGTGACTCCTCAAAATCCACGATACGCAGGATGCCTCCCAGACCCAAGCTGGCACCAGTGCCAACTCAGGCTGGTTTGATAGTGCCAACGGTGTCCTACACTCTGCCATCAGGAAAAGGGGCTGGTGAGTTTTGTTTCCCAGGGAAAGGGCCGGAGTTTGTGTTTGGGGCCTCTGGCCGACTGGCTCCTGAAAATCCGCGATACGCAGGATGCCTCCCAGACCCAAGCTGGCACCAGTGCCAACTCGGGCTCGTTTGATAGTGCCAATGGTGTCCTACAATCTGCCATCAGGGAGAGGTGCTGGTGACTTTTGTTTCAGAGGGAAAGGCCCGTGGAATATGTTTGGGGCCCATAGGCCTGGAGAGGCCGGCTGGCTCCTGGAAATCCGTGTTACGCAGGATGCCTCCCAGACCCAAGCTGGCACCAGTGCCAACTCGGGCTGGTTTGATAGGGCCAACGGAGTCCTACAATCTGTCATCAGGAACTGGGGCTGGTGACTTTTCTTTCAGAGGGAATGGCCCGTGGAATATGTTTGGGGGCCTGTGGCCCAGAGTGGCCGGCTGGCTCCTGAAAATCCACGATACGCAGGATGCCTCCCAGACCCAAGCTGGCACCAGTGCCAACTCGGGCTGGTTTGATAGTGCCAACGGAATGCTACAATCTGCCATCAGGAACTGGGTACGTTGACTTTTGTTTCCCAGGGAAACGGCCGGTGTATATGTTTGGTGCCCTGTGGCCCGGAGTAGCCGCGTCACTCCTCAAAATCCGCGATAGGCAGGATGCCTCCCAGACCCAAGCTGGCACCAGTGCCAACTCGGGCTGGTTTGATAGTGCCAACGGAGTCCTACAATCTGCCATCAGGAACCAGGGCTTGTGACTTTTGTTTCCGACGGAAAGGGCCGGAGTTTATGTTTGGGGGCCTGCGGCCCGGAGTGGCAGGTTGGCTCCTGAAAATCCACGATACGCAGGATGCCTCCCAGACCCAAGCTGGCACCAGTGCCAACTCGGGCTGGTTTGATAGTGCCAACAGAGTCCTACAATCTGACATCAGGAACTGGGGCTGGTGACTTTTGTTTCAGAGGGAAAGTCCCGTGGAATATGTTTGGGGGCCATAGGCCTGGAGAGGCCGGCTGGCTCCTGAAAATCCGCGATAGGCAGGATGCCTCCCAGACCCAAGCTGGCACCAGTGCCAACTCGGGCTGGTTTGATAGTGCCAACGGAGTCCTACAATCTGCCATCAGGGAAAGGGGCTGGTGACTTTTGTTTCAGAGGGAAATGGACGGTGTATATGTTTGCGGGCCTCTGGCCCGGAGTAGCAGGGTCACTCCTGAAAATCCGCGATAGGCAGGATGCCTCCCAGACCCAAGCTGGCACCAGTGCCAACTCGGGCTGGTTTGATAGTGCCAACGGAGTCCTACAATCTGCCATAAGGAACCAGGGCTTGTGACTTTTGTTTCAGAGGGAAAGGGCTGGAGTTTATGTTTGGGGCCCTGTGGCCCAGAGTGGCCGGGTGGCTCCTCAAAATCCGTGATACGCAGGATGCCTTCCAGACCCAAGCTGGCACCAGTGCCAACTCGGGCTGGTTTGTTAGTGCCAACGGAGTCCTACAATCTGCCATCAGGAACTGGGTCTGTTGACTTTTGTTTCCCAGGGAAACGGCCGGTGTATATGTTTGGGGGCCTGTGGCCCAGAGTGGCCGGCTGGCTCCTGAAAATCCACGATACGCAGGATGCCTCCCAGATCCAAGCTGGCACCAGTGCCAACTCGGGCTGGTTTGATAGTGCCAACGGAGTCCTACAATCTGCCATCAGGAACCGGGGCTTCTGAGTTTTGTTTCCCAGGGAAAGGGCCGGAGTTTGTGTTTGGGGGCCTGTGGCCCGGAGTGGCCGGCTGGCTCCTGAAAATCCGCGATACGCAGGATGCCTCCCAGACCCAAGCTGGCACCAGTGCCAACTCGGGCTGGTTTGATAGTGCCAACGGAGTCCTACAATCTGCCATCAGGAACTGGGGCTGGTGACTTTTGTTTCAGAGGGAAAGTCCGTGGATTTATGTTTGGGGGCCATAGGCCTGGAGAGGCCGGCTGGCTCCTGAAAATCCGCGATAGGCAGGATGCCTCCCAGACCCAAGCTGGCACCAGTGCCAACTCGGGCTGGTTTGATAGTGCCAACGGAGTCCTACAATCTGCCATCAGGGAAAGGGGCTGGTGACTTTTGTTTCAGAGGGAAATGGACGGTGTATATGTTTGCGGGCCTCTGGCCCGGAGTAGCCGGGTCACTCCTGAAAATCCGCGATACGCAGGATGCCTCCCAGACCCAAGCTGGCAGCAGTGCCAGCTCGGGCTGGTTTGATAGTGCCAACGGAGTCCTACAATCTGCCATAAAGAACCAGGGCTGGTGACTTTTGTTTCCCCGGGAAATGGCCAGTGTATATGTTTGCTGCCCTGTAGCCCGGAGTAGGCGGCTGACTCCTGAAAATCCGCGATAGGCGGGATGCCTCCCAGACCCAAGCTGGCACCATTGCCTATTCGGGCTGGTTTGATAGTGTCAACGGTGTCCTAAAATCTGCCATCAGGAAAAGGGGCTGGTGAGTTTTGTTTCGCAGAGAAAGGGCCGGAGTTTGTGTTTGGGGCCTCTGTCCGACTGGCTCCTGGAAATCCGCGGTAGGCAGGATGCCTCCCAGACCCAAGCTGGCACTAGTGCCAACTCGGGCTGGTTTGATAGTGCCAACGGAGTCCTACAATCTGCCATCAGGTACTGGGGCTGTTGACTTTTGTTTCAGAGGGAAAGGCCCGTGGAATATGTTTGGGGGCCATAGGCCTGGAGAGGCCGGGTGGCTCCTGAAAATCCTCGATAGGCAGGATGCCTCCCAGACCCAAGCTGGCACCAGTGCCAACTCGGGCTGGTTTGATAGTGCCAACGGAGTCCTACAATCTGCCATCAGGAACCAGGGCTGGTGACTTTTGTTTCCCAGGCAAACAGCCGGTGTATATGTTTGCTGCCCTGTGGCCCGGAGTAGCCGGGTCGCTCCTCAAAATCCGCGATAGGCAGGATGCCTCCCAGACCCAAGCTGGCACCAGTGCCAACTCGGGCTGGTTTGTTAGTGCCAACGGACTCCTACAATCTGCCATCAGGAACTGGGTATGTTGACCGTTGTTTCCCAGGGAGACGGTCGGTGTATATGTTTGGGGGCCTGTGGCCCAGAGTGACCGGTTGGCTCCTGAAAATCCGCGATAGGCAGGATGCCTCCCAGACCCAAGCTGGCACCAGTGCCAACTCGGGCTGGTTTGATAGTGCCAACGGAGTCCTACAATCTGCCATCAGGAACTGGGGCTGGTGACTTTTGTTTCAGAGGGAAAGGCCGGGTTTATATGTTTCGGGGCCTGTGGACCGGGGTGGCCGGCTGTCTCCTGAAAATCCGCGGTACACAGGATGCCTCCCAGACCCAAGCTGGCACCAGTGCCAACTCGGGCTGGTTTGATAGTGCCAACGGAGTCCTACAATCTGCCATAAATAAAGTGGGCTGGTGAGTTTTGTTTCAGACGGAAAGGGCCGGAGTTTGTGTTTGGGGCCTCTGGCCAACTGGCTCCTGAAAATCCACGATACGCAGGATGTCTCCCAGACCCAAGCCGGCACCAGTGCCAACTCGGGCTGGTTTGATAGTGCCAACGGAGTCCTACAATCTGCCATCAGGGAAAGGGGCTGGTGTCTTTTGTTTCCCAGGGAAACAGCCGGTGTATATGTTTGCGGGCCTGTGGCCCAGAGTGGCCGACTGGCTCCTGAAAATCCGCGATAGGCAGGATGCCTCCCAGACCCAAGCTGGCACCAGTGCCAACTCGGGCTGGTTTATTAGTCCCAACGGAGTCCTACAATTTGCCATAAAGAACAAAGGCTTGTGACTTTTTTTTCCCAGGGAAACGGCCGGTGTATATGTTTGCTGCCCTGTGGCCCGGAGTAGCCGGGTCACTCCTCAAAATCCGCGATAGGCAGGATGTCTCCCAGACCCA
>NW_022148357.1:0-25159 GCF_901933205.1 Camarhynchus parvulus
GAGTCCCTTGGCACTATCAAACCAGCCCGAGTTGCCACTGCTGCCAGCTTGGGTCTGGGAACCATCCTGAAAAGCACCGAATTTCAGGAGCCAGCCGGCCACTCCCGGCCACAGGGCCCCAGACATATAAAAGTGTCCTTTTCCCTCCAAGGAAAACTCACCAGCCCTGGTTCTTTATGGCAGATTGCAGGAGTCCCTTGGCACTATCAAACCAGCCCGAGTTGCCACTGCTGCCAGCTTGGGTCTGGGAACCATCCTGAAAAGCACCGAATTTCAGGAGCCAGCCGGCCACTCCCGGCCACAGGGCCCCAAACAGCAACATCGGCCCTTTTCCCTCCAAGGAAAACTCACCAGCCCTGCTTCTTTATGGCAGATTGCAGGAGTCCCTTGGCACTATCAAACCAGCCCGAGTTGCCACTGCTGCCAGCTTGGGTCTGGGAACCATCCTGAAAAGCACCGAATTTCAGGAGCCAGCCGGCCACTCCCGGCCACAGGGCCCCAGACACATAAAAGGGCCCTTTTCCCTCCAAGGAAAACTCACCAGCCCTGGTTCTTTATGGCAGATTGCAGGAGTCCCTTGGCACTATCAAACCAGCCCGAGTTGCCACTGCTGCCAGCTTGGGTCTGGGAACCATCCTGAAAAGCACCGAATTTCAGGAGCCAGCCGGCCACTCCCGGCCACAGGGCCCCAGACATATACAAGGGCCCTTTTCCCTTCAAGGAAAACTCACCAGCCCTGGTTCTTTATGGCAGATTGCAGGAGTCCCTTGGCACTATCAAACCAGCCCGAGTTGCCACTGCTGCCAGCTTGGGTCTGGGAACCATCCTGAAAAGCACCGAATTTCAGGAGCCAGCCGGCCACTCCCGGCCACAGGACCCCAAACAGCAACAACGGCCCTTTTCCCTTCAAGGAAAACTCACCAGCCCTGGTTCTTTATGGCAGATTGCAGGAGTCCCTTGGCACTATCAAACCAGCCCGGGTTGCCACTGCTGCCAGCTTGGGTCTGGGAACCATCCTGAAAAGCACCGAATTTCAGGAGCCAGCCGGCCACTCCCGGCCACAGGGCCCCAAACAGCAACATAGGCCCTTTTCCCTCCAAGGAAAACTCACCAGCCCTGGTTCTTTATGGCAGATTGCAGGAGTCCCTTGGCACTATCAAACCAGCCCGAGTTGCCACTGCTGCCAGCTTGGGTCTGGGAACCATCCTGAAAAGCACCGAATTTCAGGAGCCAGCCGGCCACTCCCGGCCACAGGACCCCAAACAGCAACATCGGCCCTTTTCCCTCCAAGGAAAACTCACCAGCCCTGCTTCTTTATGGCAGATTGCAGGAGTCCCTTGGCACTATCAAACCAGCCCGAGTTGCCACTGCTGCCAGCTTGGGTCTGGGAACCATCCTGAAAAGCACCGAATTTCAGGAGCCAGCCGGCCACTCCCGGCCACAGGGCCCCAAACAGCAACATCGGCCCTTTTCCCTTCAAGGAAAACTCACCAGCCCTGGTTCTTTATGGCAGATTGCAGGAGTCCCTTGGCACTATCAAACCAGCCCGAGTTGCCACTGCTGCCAGCTTGGGTCTGGGAACCATCCTGAAAAGCACCGAATTTCAGGAGCCAGCCGGCCACTCCCGGCCACAGGGCCCCAGACATATACAATCCTCTGTTAACGTGGGTCCTTTTTCAGGCTTATTTTGCCCAGGAGAAGGTACCCGAACATCCGTAACTCTTTGTTTCTATTGCCTCATATTGTCCTAATCCTAATTGTCCAAATTATCATTACTTTAATTATATTATTAATTTTATAACCATTTTATTAAACTTTTAGAACTTTAAAAACAAGTGATTGGCATTTCTCACACTCACCTTTGTGATCCATCCACGTGAGGGGACTGAATGCTGCTAAATGACACCCAGGGAATCGCTGAGCTGCAGATGTGTGGGTTCCTCCCTGGCATCATCCTGGCACCCTGCCCCTGGTAGGCAGCTCTGTGTAAACACCCAGCCTGCTCCTCCAGGCCCTCTTTATCTGCCTGGAAAACCTGTACAGGAAACACACAGGAGGAGCCCAGGCTCTGGTGATGTCCCACCCCGTTTCCTTTTTGGTGGTTCCAGTTGTGGGTTTCTCTGTGTCTTGGTTGAAGGCTCTTGAGATAGTAATTCATGTTTGGACTCAAGTGTTTATTATTTCTTATCAGTGAAACAGTCTCATTATTGTGAGTTTGATAATTTTTCATTAGAAGGCACCAAATGGCCAACAATTCCTTGTTACAAGGTCTCCTAAGACTAAACTATCCAATTAAGAATTGACACCTGGATTATTTTCCCTTTTAACCCAATAACTGATCCCACAGAGCCCACAATGGGACTTTTCTGCCCAATTACAAAAACCAAAACCAAACGCCACCCAAACCCATGAAGAAGAAGAAGGAAGAAGCATGAAGAAGAAGCCCAGGATGACACCCTGTGTCCTCCATCTTGCTTCCATCCACAACACACTAAAAATCCCAAACCATAAATTTCTCACCAAGCGATACACCTACACTGCTCTCTATAATCTATTCCACACTTTTGTGGATTCCAGTCTATCCTGAAGTCTGGGAAACTTTCTCCATGAATGAGGGTCAAAGTCAGTACTCCCCTGGGGGTCAGGACCCCCCAGAACAGACAGAGAAATATTCCCAGTGCCCTGGGTTTCCACATCCTTCACTGCCCTGTGGGGTGAGATGAGCTCCGCAGAGCCTGTGCAGCTCCCCCAGGCACCTCCACTGCACTGTGCCAGCAGCAGGATGCAGCTCACATCTGAAATGGGGCTGGAATTGTATCCACCAAATCATCCCTGACTTTCCCTGGTGCCTGGGCACATGCACAAACTGGGAATCTGCATTTGGACACAGAGACATGGCCTGATACAGGCACAAGGGCAAGGAAAAGCCCTGAAAGGGCAGGGTGGATGGAGGGTGGACTTTGTCTGGCTGGGGAAGAGCTTTTAAGGTAGACAAATACTTTTGGATTAAAATTTGACACTTCTGCCATTTGAATTTTGCAACGCTCAATCAAGGTAATATTTTTTTAAAGGTAAGTAGATAATTACAAGGTTTTGGCTTGATAAAGTCAGCAATCTCATTTTGGTTCTCATTATAATTTGAAGTATCATCTCTATAATTGTAAAAACTGTTTTTGGAGACTGCCATTGTGCAGAGCCCAGTGTAAGGAGGGGATGATGTGTGGGACTAAAAGAGAGGTCCCATCTCTGGGTGCAGCCCTGTGTGTGTTTTCTGTGAATATCCCAATCCCTTGCTCACATCTCCACGCCAGCTCTCACCAAACTCTGCCTCTGCAGGAGTCACATCCCTGTACCTCACTGGGCATCCTGCTTCCCACAGCAGCCACAGGCTCTGGGAACATCCCATGGTCTCCGCATGGAATTCTGCAGGGTTTGTGCTGCCACAGGAGGCCTTGACACAGCCCCAAAGGGACAGAGACTGTGAAAACTCAGGGGCCATCTCCAGTCTGTCCCATGCCTCTCTGGATCTCATTTTAATTCACAGCAAGAATCTCTCCCAGTTTGACTAGGGCTGTGGCTGCAGCTGCTGGTGTTCAAATACCCATTTGCAGGCTGCAAAACTGATAAACAACCAGAGCAAGGGCAAATCTCAGCTTCAAAGCCAGTAAAGTCATCAAAAAACAGCTAAAAGGCATTAAAAAAAAGGCCAATATAACAACAGCACATCACCCACCCACCCAAGTACAAGAGCCTTCTTCAGCTTGCTGGTTTAATTAAAGTCATTTATTATCTTATGGTGGGAAGATGAAAAATCACTAGGATGGTAGGAATCCAAACCCTACAGTGGTGGGGAAGAGGTGTTTGCAAGCAGCAGGGATGTGGCAGGAGTGTCCTGTGCCTGCATCCAGGGAAGAAGGCTTTGCTGCCAGTGCTTTCCTGATCCAAACTGTTTTTCACAGAGCCATAAGTCTGATCTCTGAGTCCCTGCAACAGACAGTTTCCAGGGAATGAAATGGTCTCCAAGGAGTAACAGAGCTCCTCTCCATTATCACCATTCTGTAGTCTCTGGGTTATGGCATTCCTGCTGTATATGTACATCTGCAGAGTCATTATTTGCCCCCACACACCCAGGGACTCAGGAGATGAGCTGCTGAGACATAGACAGCAGGGAAATCAAGGGCACAGCTAAGCAAATCTCCCTTTTCCTCCATTCTGATGGACTCACACCCATTTTTGCATCCCTTCCCCTGAGATGACATCTCCTGAGAATGCTTGTCCTGCCAGCAGCCACAAATAAACACAGAGCAAAATGTGGCAACACAAACTGCCTGCCAAGGGCAAAACCATTTTTTAAAGGAGCTATGAATAGTAGGATGAGGGGTTTTTTTCTTCATGTTCCCTTCACGTGCTTTCCTATTACATTTCCAAGTGGGAATATCCCAGGGTTTATGTGCTTGGCCATGCTGATGTGACTCTCAGTGCTGGAACACAACCCTGGAAAATAATCCACAGAAGGATGGCAGGTGATGCTACCCATGGAGGAGCATCAGCCACTTCTCACAGAACCATTTAGATCTGGAAAGACCTCCAAGGTCATTGAGTCCAACCATCATCCATCACTGCCAAGTCCAGCACTTAACCACATCCCCCATATCTATGCCTTTTCTGGAGTATTTTTACCTTTTTTAAACTTCATTTTTTAGTTTTTTGGACTGCTGCTCAATCCTCATCACCACCAAAAAAGAAATTTTTGCCAGCAGGGAAGGAGAGGTGAGGGCAACAACAAGGCAGGCAGGGACCTCACCAAGCAAGGCAGCACATCCCAGTCTCTGGGCAAAGAGAGCAGGGCAGAGCCATTTAAAACATCCCAGAGCAGCCAAAACAGGTCAGAAAAGGAGCCAGGCTGAGCACCTGAGCTTAGATGCCTTTCCCAAGGAGAGCAGGTGGGTCTCCAGCAGGATTTCTCCCAGCTGTTCCACATCCCCATCCTTCCCCCAGGCTGTGCCTGTGCCGTGCCCCAGCTCCCCTCCTGCACAGACAGCCCAGCCCTGGGGAGGCAGGAGGGCTGGTGGATTAAGCCCTTTTCTGACCCAGAGATGGGGCAACTGAGAGGCATTTTAAAGACTTTTATTCCATTTTCAGTCTCATGTGAAGGGTGAGACAATACAGGTGTAACAATTCACACCATCACAATCAGAAGCCAATTAATTCTTAATTACAATACACCATAAGAGTTTCTTGGCCTATCAGCTTTAGAGTCTCCAAGGAGTAATATATTAGAGTAATATATTAGAGTAATATATTATTATATTAGAGCATTATATTATTATATATTAATATATAATAATATATATAATATATAATGTATTATATATATTATATATATAATATAGAATAATTTTTATCCCCCTTAAGGCTTTTATAATAATATATATAATATGTAATATATATAATATATAATATATATTTATATATAATAATATATTAGAGTAATATATTATTACTCTAATTATATTGCCATTTTTACCATGCTGTAAATGCCTTAAGGCAAATTATCTAAAATTATCCCTTGTGAGTCCTACTACAATGCATCTTTCACAGTTCTATTTCTCCAAAGTATCCAGCCTTATTTACAAAACCATCCTTTAAAACTTGTTTCTAGTTCCATTTGTCTCTCAATGTCTGTCCTATTCCATGGCATTTCAAAATCAGCATTTTTTATCTCAAGGTTTGCATTCAGATGCACACTGTGCGAGCATTCTGTCAGACTGAGAATTTTCTACAAATCCATTTCCCACATTGGCTGCAGACCCCAGCACTGCCCTTGGTGCCCCAGCAGCAGCAGAAAGCAAGAAAATCACCTCTCATTCTTCCTCAGCTCCCGAGGCAGCCCAGGGGCACAAATCCTTGAGTGCAGCTGGGGTGGATTGGCAGCCTTGGCATTCAGCTGCCTGCTCAGGGCAGGGGGAGTGCATCACTCATCAGCTGTGAGTGCTGGCACCTCGTTCAGGCAAAGGCTGCAGAGGATGGCATCCAGCTGCTCCCTCCCTGCTGCCTGCCCCGGGGCTGGCAGAGCTCTGCAGGACACGGGAGAGGCGTTTGGCATGTTTGGTATGACTCAGTGCATCCCCTCTTCTGCTGAGCTTCCTCAAACAAAACATACCCAGGTAACATCTTATAGCCTTCCTTCATGGCCTTTCTTTGAAACGAGAAATAAATCATGGATGTGCACACATGCAGCTGAGCTTCCTCAAAAAAAACTTACCCAGGTAACATTTTACAGCATTCCTTCATAGCCTTTCTCTAAAAAGAGAAGTATATCATGACTGTACACCCATGTAGCTGAGCTCCCTCCAAAAACATATCCAGATAACATCCTACAGCCTTCCTTCATGGCCTTTCTTTAAAATGAGAAATAAACCATGGATGTACACACATGCAGCTGTGCTTCCTCTAGAAATATATCCAAATAACATCTTACAGCCTTCCTTCATGGCCTTTCTCAAAACAGAGAAATAAATCATGCATGTACACACATGCAGCTGAGCTTCCTCCAGAAACATATCCAGATAACATTTTACAGCATTCCTTCATGGCCTTTCTTTAAAATGAGAAATAAATCATGGATGTGCACACATGCAGTTAAGCTTCCACCAAGAACATATCCAAATAATATTTTACAGCAGGCCTTTCTTTAAAATGAGAAGTAAATAATGAATGTACACACATGCAGCTGAGCTCCCTCCAAAACCATACCCAGAAAACAGCTTACAGCCTCCCTTCATGGCCTTTCTTTAAAAAGAGAAATAAATCATGGATGTACGCACATGCAACTGAGCTTCCTCCAAAAACACACCTAGATAACATTTTACAGTGTTCCTTCACAGGCTTTCTCTAAAATGAGAAATAAATCATGGATGTACACACATGCAGCCTGCTGTCACACGTGTGTATCCATGGAAAATTAAAAGCTCAGAATTCCTACACTGAAATATCTGCACATCCACCAGCCCAAATCCTTGTCTTAGTGCACTCCTGCATCCCCATCCATGCCTTAAGAGCACCCTGGTCCCACTGGAGCAGGAATCTTCTGGCTACAGGAGCCTCTGAGCTGCTGCTGGGAATGCTCCAGCTCCCAGGGCACGGGGAAACAGCTTTTTTTTTTTTTTTTTTTTTTCCACCAAATAAATCCACTCCTCCCCATTCTGGCTCATGGAAAGCTGGCCCAGGAGCAAGTTTCGTGTTCACAGCCTGGGGGCACAGCAGTGCCACCCCCACGGTGGAGCTCAAATCCCCTCAGCTGCTTCCAAATTTGCAGCCTCCTCCCTGGGAAACTTCAGCCTGGCTTTATTTGAGTGACCACAGCTGGATGAGGGATGCTTTGGCTCCTCTGACTCAAACGTGGTTTTGTGGGTTGGGATTTTTTTTTATTCCCCCCAAGGCTTTAAGATTTGTTGTATGACCACTCCACTGGGTTTTGGCAGCAGGCATAGCTGGCTTTTAGTGACTGGGTTTTCTCTTTGGGAAGCATGTCAGAGGAAACTGGGCTGCAAATGGGATTGTGCAGAATCAGCTGTGGGGTCTGAGAGCTGCCACCGAGGCTGAGGCTCAGCTTGGGCCATGCATGATGCAGCAAAAATGGACACAGCCTCACATTACCTTCTAAAGAAAGCTCAAAAAGGTTTTAATTCTATATTTTTATCACTTCTTTTTTAAAATTTATATTTAAATTTTATTTTTTAATAATTTAATTGTAATTAAATAATTTTATTTTAAAATAATTTAACTTTCAATTAATTTATTATTTTTATTTTTAAATGATTTAATTTTAAATTTATTTTCTTATTTTTATAAAAAATTTTTAAAATTAATTTTATTGATTCTTTAAATGGAGAATCGGTTTTAAATTAACTTCAAAGTGTGCAAGAAAAAGTATTAATATTTTTCATTCAGAAGCTGCAGTTTAAAAAAAAAAAAGGCAACAACAACATTATTTTTTTATTCTGGCTGCTTCTAGTCTGCCTTACTGCTCTCTTTCCTGACAAGTAATTTAAAAATTTCCTGGCTACTTTCCAGCTCACTTCTTCACTCTGACAACGACAAAGATCAGATAGAGATGCAAACTGCTATGATCCCTAATCACCTGGCTTGTAAGACAAGGCCATGCTTAATTTAAAAGGAAATGAGAGGTGAGGGGAAGCTGCTTTCCTCTGGATGGGTGGGGATGGAGCCGAGTCCATGTGTTTTACAGTGCCTGCTGATCCTTGGCCCCTGCATGGCTGTCACAGGGCTCAGGAGCTTCTGCTGCAGCTGCAACTGCTTGGAAAATGCATTTGAGTGGCAGGAGGTGGCTCGTGCTTGAGGAAAATGCATATTTTAAGATTGGCTTTTTGCAAATATTCAAATGAATATTATATGGGTTATGTTAGAAAGTTATGCTGTGTTAATGTTGCCTTATAAGTTACAACAGTTCTATTATCATTAAGCTGCAAGGATCCCATAACTTCTGAGTTTCATACCTTCTTAATGTTCCTCAAGAGCAGCTCCTCTGAGCAGTAACTCTTCTTGATCCTTGCAGCAACCACCTGACTTCTCTAACTCAGCTCCCATCAGTCCACTCTTTTATGCCACTTATTCTTATTAGCCACAGGTGTGGCCTGTTCCCAGGCCTTAGCAATTGGCCCCAGCTGCAACTCCTTGGGGGGTTAGGATTACATTCTACATTGCCTTCATTTATCCTACATGTTAATTTTCTTAAGTAGTGTGTTAAATATAGTTTTAGGTTATAACATAAGGTTAAAATAGAAACTATGCTGTGTAGGATACTTCTTTTCTAAAGAAAGGACTCACAGCGAGATAGCAGCCACAGGACACCTGAATCTTTCAGAGAAAGAGAATTTATTGCCCCATTATCAGAAGAAATGAACTTCTTCCTGCCTCGCTCAGCCCTGAAGACACCGTCAGGATTCAGAGGAAGAAGCTGACACTGCCCAGACAGAATCCTGTGTTTGAATGGAATTTATGCATCGTGTATGAGGTGTATGAATATGCAACAGGCTGCTGCTTTTAAGGGTTAATCCTCTGTTAACGTGGGTCCTTTTTCGGGCTTATTTTGCCCAGAAAGAGGTACATGGACTGTCTGTAACTCTTTGTTTCTGTTGTTTCATATTGTCCTAATCCAAATTGTCCAAATTATTATTACTCTAATTATATTGCTATTTTAATAACCATTTTATTACTATTAAACTTTTGAAATGTTAAAAACAAGTGATTGGCGTTTTTCACATGCTCCTAGTGACACCTTGGAACGTGCACATTCTGAGTTATTCCCTGGGATTCCAGCTCCTCCTCACCAGCCCTCTCACACTCTGCTGACGCAGGCCAGTTAATTTTGGCTTCCAGAATATGCAATAAATAGAAAGAAGGCAACTGAAAGAAAACCATATTTTTGCTGGGTTTTTATTCCAAGTGCTTCTTCCCAGTTGCACTGGGCTGCTCCTCTCCAGTCCTGGGTGCTTCCATGGAAAGCTCTTTCCATGCAAACTTCCCCTTCTCTCCCAGCGCATTTGAGGGGACTGCTCAGTCCTCACTCTGCACAGGAATAGGAATTTTTTTAACCCCTCTGATACCAGAGAGATCTCCCCTTGTCAATGAATTCAAACATCAGGCGTGTTACTGACAAAAATCAGGTATTTTTTATGTCAGTGACCCAAAAGCAGGGTTTTTTTCCCTGCATCCTCTCAATTTTATGACATTTGTGTTTTTAATAATACTGAGCAGATATTGGGAACTGCAGTCCTGTAAAGAGCTCAGAAATGATGAGCAATACAAGCAGCATTGAATACACTGGCAGTTCACATATTGAAAGCTTCACTTCTGCTTTCATGCTTTCTATGAATCACTCAGTTTTCTTTGATAAACCAAATACCACAAAGCTTTATGCCTCAAAAGTCTTCCCCCCTTCCTCTTCTGCTCTTGACACTGTCACTTTTAAAGGGACTGGAAATGCCCCGAGTCACTCAACACAAGCAGCTTTGCAAAGCATCCAGAATTAGAATGCCAAATTTAATTGAAAGTCCACAACCAGAAAAATAAAGACTCAGCCCATGTTGTCAGGGTATTTTGCTGTTTACATTTTATTTTATTTTATTTTATTTTATTTTATTTTCTTTTATTTTATTTTATTTTATTTTATTTTATAATGACAACGTTACGTCGGCAATGAGAACAGACCATTGTGCATCGCTCACTTGGGTAACACAGCAAAGGTGGTTCCAGTTGTAAAAATAAATAATAAATAAGAAAGCAGCTGATATCTCCCTGTAAACACAGCCAGGACAACACCAGGATAGGGATGGTGGAAGAGGGCTTGGAGTAACATCCCCAAACTGGTCTTCGGCCCCTTGCTCTGCTCAAGCAGCTGTGAAAAGCCCAAAGGATGCTGTGCTCTGGATGTTGCTGAGACAGGGGAGCAAAAGAGAGTTCCCTTGGCAAGGAGTGAGTACCTGTGGGATAAGGATCTCCAGGTTTGGCGTCTGGGGATAAACAGAGCCCGGGAAAGCAGCTCTCAGCAGGCAGCAGTGCTGGTGGCATATTCCCCAGGACCCAGCACAGGTTCCACATCACCCACGCACCCATCATTGCTGCCAAGTGGGACCCACACCTCTCCAGGACCCCAAAATTCCTGCTGAGAGGGACCTTCTGAAGAGCTGCCCCCAGGTCTGGGCTGGGTGGGTGGTTCCTGCCACCCCCAAGTCACTGAATTCACAGGATGGTTTTGCTCACTCTACAGGTTTCTGGTAAAGTGCTGTGGCTGCAGACTGGTTTCACCATCCAAGGGAACACCAAGCCCAATTATGAACCCAGGCAAAGCCCTGGGTTTTCTCTCCCATGTGTGAAAATCAAGTTTCCCATAGAGTTGCTCACCAAAGTGCCTGTTTGACCTCTCTGTTCCGTGCCTGGGACAAGCTGCAGTGCCTTCCACATCTTTAAGGGGAGAGAGGGAACAGTGTGGGCTGCAAAGCATCCTTGCACTGCCATCCAAACTCTCTAGCAGCTCTCCCTGCTGCTGCTGGTGTACCTTGCTCCAAAATTGTGCTACAAATCTGTCTGGTCCTCTCAAATTATTACACAGAAAAGGTGGGAGGCATGCTAAGTGCTACAACAGCTAAAATAATTTAATTTACAAGCTCCTCGGAGCAAGGTATACACGTGTGTGCTTTCAGCAGTGCTGTTCTAATAAATATAGCAGTAATAATAATAACAATGATGAAATAAATAACAATAACAGGGATAAAACGTCACGCACATGACTTAAGATTAGGTGCAATCTGAAGGTCGTGGAGCTCAAGCGAGGGATAAAAACATCACTGCACTGGAAGGTGGTGGAAACTTCGATGCAGAGCATGCATAGGACACAGCTGGAGGATTTTGGGGTTAGGAGAAGGCAGGCTCAGGATTCCTCCAGCTGAAATTGCCACAGAGTCTCGGGGTTTTTATCCTGGCCATTCCCTGCAGCAGGAGTGGCAGGTCCTGTGCTGGCCCCACAGCTTGTGGCGGTCAGAGAGCAGGTGGGAGCCCTTGGGTTGTGGGTGCTCAGGAGAATCCCATCTCTGAATGAGCTGAGTTTGAGCTGGGCTCGCAGCTCAAACCCCATTTCTTTCCATGTTTGCAGTGGCAAAAGTCTCCAGCTGAGCTGCGAGGGGAGACTGGGCTCCCATCCCCAGGGAAGGAGGAATGTGGGTCTGGCAGCTCCTGAAGCGCTCAGGCTGCTGAGGATCTTGGGGTCAGGAGAAGGCAGGCTCAGGATCCCTCCAGCTGAAATTGCCATGAGCTCTCAGGGTTTTTATCCTGGCCATTCCCTGCGAGCAGGGGTGGCAGGTCCTGTGCTGGCCCCAGAGCTGCTGCGTGCTTCTGTTGGTCAGAGAGCAGGTGGGAGCCCTTGGGTTGTGGGTGCTCAGGAGAATCCCATCTCTGAATGAGCTGAGTTTGAGCTGGGCTCACAGCTCAAACCCCATTTCTTTCCACGTCTGCAGTGGCAAAGGTCTCCAGCCGAGCTGTGAGGGCTCCCATCCCCAGGGCAGGAGGAATGTGGGTCTGGCAGCTCCTGAAGTGCTCAGGGTGTTGGGGATCTTGGGGTCAGGAGAAGGCAGGCTCAGGATCCCTCCAGCTGAAATTGCCACGAGCTCTCAGGGTTTTTATCCTGGCCATTCCCTGCGAGCAGGGGTGGCAGGTCCTGTGCTGCTTGTGGCGGTCAGAGAGCAGGTGGGAGCTCTTGGGTTGTGGGTGCTCGGGGGATTCCCATCTCTGAATGAGCTGATGTGAGCTGGGCTCGCAGCTCAAACCCCATTTCTCTCCATGTCTGCAGCGGCAAAGGTCTCCAGCTGTGAGGGCTCCCACCCCCAGGGAGGGAGGAATGCCATGTCCAGAGGCTCCTGAAGCGCTCAGGGTGCTGGGGATCCCGCTAAAACCCCACAACTTCAGCCGGACCCCCGCCACACAGGCCTCAGCCCTCACAATCCGTGTCCCACCCCGTTCCCGGCCCCCTGGCTCGTCCCCTGGCTCAGGTCAGGTGTGCGAGCGCTTGCTGGTGCCGCGGCTGGCGGCCTGCCTGCTCATGTCCTGGTAGGAGGCGGATTTCAGGAAGCGGGGGTAGGAGTCCTTCTCCATCAGCGTGCGCGTCTTGGCCTGCGCCTCGTTGAAGCAGGCCGAGGTGGCCCCCGAGAGGTTCTTGCGGGTGATCTCCCTGGTTTCGTGGTCGATGTTCACCTGCAAGGCAGCAGCGCCCACAAACATTAGATCCTCTTCTATGTGAGGACAAAACCTGGTTTTAATTGGTCTTCAGATGTAGATGAAGATGGTCACAAACCTTTCTATCCCTTCACTAATGTGGCTCTGGGGTTTTTGTGGTCTCCCCAAGCCTGGCTGCTGTGGGTGTCCCAGACAGAGAAGTCCAGTTAAGCTCAACCTGTCTAAGCCCCTCAGGCAGGTTCCAGGGCCACAGGCAATCTCAGCAAGCTCAGCTCTTAAGTGAGATTGTCTCTGTGATATTTTCTGAAAAATCCCTTCACCAGGATTTCTTCTCCTGGGAAGCTGAGAAGCCTCAGAAAACAATAAAAACAATAATTATCTGATTGCTTTAGAATGTGGTCTGGAGATCGTTTACCAACAGGTGCATGTTTGATTGGTTCATGCGAATTGTTTTTAATTAATGACCAATCACAGCCAGCTGTGTCAGACTCTGAGAAGTCAGTCACGAGCTTTCATTATCATTCTTATCAAGCCTTCTGATGTATCCTTTCTCTTTCTTTAGTATAGTTTTAGTATAGCATTTTTAAATATCATCATATCATATCATATCATATATCGTAATAAATCAGCCTCCTGAGAACATGGAGTCAAATTCCCATCTCTCACCTCATCCTGGGGACCCTCACAACACCACATGAGATCGGCTCTTTGGTGATTCTCAGCTCATTAGTGATTTTCAGCTCTTTGCTTGTTGAGTGCCTTTGGCAGGCACAGGGAGAGAGAGGAGAAGGCTGTATGAGCCTTCCACAGAGATGTCTTTATTGACAGCTTCTGCAAAGGGTCTCAGTGACACCTCTTCTCTCAAACTGGGCAGAAGTAGGGGTTTTTATAGGATACAGGAGTTTTGGGAAACAGCCCAATAGTAAGGGTCGAGGTGGAAGTGACCTATCATCTTACAGAGAGATAACAAGTGTCCAAAGGTGGAAGAGGGGCTTCTTCTGGTCCAGTCATCATGACTAGGCATTTCTTATCTTAGACAACTGACCACCAGGGAGGCCTTGCAGGCCCTGTGCCTGCTACACTTCACAGTTAGACTCAATTTCTGTTCCAGCATTATGTGATGGACCACACAATGTTAGATCATGAACAAGAGCACACCTTCCCACTGACCCAACAGCACTTTCATAAAACCCACCAGGATATTTTATGCCTTTCCCGTCCTATTTGATGCGACAGAAAATGATCTCACCTCCCTGGGCGCCTCATTTTGGACAAACTCCTCGAAGATCCTGTTGGCTTTGGAGGCCAGCTTGGTTTTCGAGCGGGTCTTTTTGAAGTCCTCGCATGCCAGCCAGAAGTCGAGGTTCTCCTCGCTGAATTCAGTCTTCAGGAAGGTGTGGAATGCATTTACCCCACCTATGGAGGGGAGAGAAGAGCAGTTAATGGGAAAGGAGGCAGGGGGAAGAGGACCAGCAGCAGATACTGCCTGGGGAGCGTTGCCCTGGGAGCTCAGACCGTGACATCCACAGATTTCCTTTCCTTCCGGGCAAATTCCACCCTCTGAGACACCGCTAATTGGCCTCTAGACTCCAATAAAATCCTTTCCCACAGACAAGCAATCCTCTGGTTTTATTTATCTGACCTTTCTGTAATGAGGCTTCAGAGTATTTTCTTTACAGCTTCGGGAAAGAGCTAATTCTACCTAAGGAGAAGCGCGCTGACGCATCGGAACACTGCAGGAGCCTTGGTTCTGATTTCTCAGCCCAGATCTGGGGGGAATGAGATGCTGAGGACAGGAGAGTAGTTGCAGCAAGGATTTCAAAGCTGTGCTGGGAGGGTGGATTAAGTTACAAGGCTAGAGATGCTCATTAGCCATCACAGCACGTGAGAAAGACTGAGAAAAAAAAATACAGTTGGCCCCAGACTTTGGCTGTGGAAGGACTTTGTCTGACTGGGGAAGAGCTTTTAAGGTAGACAACCACTTTTGGATTAAAATTTGGCATTTCTGCCATTTGAATTTTGCAAAGCTCAATCAAGGTAATAATTTTTTAAAGGTAAATAGAGAAATTCAAAGTCTTGGCTTGTTATAGTCAGCAATCTCGTTTTGGATCTCATAATTTGAGTTATCATCTCTAACTATTGTAAAATTGTAAAAAATCTGTAAAAACTGTTTTTGGAGACTTCCATTGTGCAGAGCCCAGTGTAAGAAGGGGGTGGTTCTGGGAATCCATAAAATCAGAGGGTTTTGGAAAAGTTGCAAAAGGCAAAAAAATACACTTGGCCCCAGACTGGTGCTGGGGACTTTGTCTGACTGGGAAGAGCTTTTAAGGTAGACAGCTACTTTTGGATCAAAATTTGGTGCTTCTGCCATTTGAATTTTGCAAAGCTCAATCAAGGTAATCATTTTTTAAAGGTAAATAGATAATTACAAAGTCTTGGCTTGTTATAGTCAGCAATCTCGTTTCGGTTCTCATTATAATTTATCATGTCTATAATTGTAAAAACTATTTTTGGAGACTGCCATTGTGCAGAGCCCAGTGTAAGGAGGGGATGATGTGTGGGACTAAAAATGAGGTCCCATCTCTGGGTCTGGAGGAGCTGCCTGCACAGGGAGAGGGAGACAGCATCTCACAGGAGCCCTGTGCATCACAGGCACACCGCTGATCCCAGAGCAGGAAAAGGGCAAGGTTATCCAGTCAAACAGCTGAATTCCTGCTCCCTGAGGAAGAGCCATCCCTGGAGGCACAGGACAGACAGACAGAGGGCAGCAATGCAGTCATCTGAACAAGCCAGAGCAGACACTGCCTTCTCCCCAGTGTGGGGAAAGGGGTGCTTTGGGAATACCATGATGTTCCCCCTGGCAGGCTGCTCCTCAGGGGATGCCTGTGACAGTGCTCCTGTCCCAAGGCAGCCATGAGACAACACTTCTGCCCCTCAAAAACACCCAGCCAGGAGAGGGTAGGCAATGAGCCCTGTGGCTCAGATCTGGGCAGGAAAGAGACCTCTTTCTAAACCCTCCAACACCTCATTTGAGGAGGAGGCGAGATTTCATCCTACACTGACTCCAGTCATACAGCTCACTGTGAGTACATTAGTCCTACACGCTCTCACCCAGAGAAGGAAACAAGATGCTACTCACTTTTGCTCTTGAGGAGCTGGTCAAAGGACTCCCTCCATTCCAGCACCTCCTGGGAGGAGTTTCTGGAAAAGACAAAAAGGGTGTGAGGCTCGCTGTCCAGCGGTGAGGGACGGGAGCACTTCAGCTGAGCAGCTCCATCAACGGGACACAGCAGCAGGAAACCAAAGCCGGGGACCAACATCCATTACCTGTGGGCTCTCTTCCCTCTCTCCTCCCTTTCTTTCACCTTCCCTGATGGCTCACCCAACCTCATCTCCATGCTGCTGGCCGGGAGGTTCTTTAGGGGATGCTCAGAAAAGCCCTTTTCTGCCGACACGAGTCCAGCAGGTTCTCTAGGGGATGCTCAAAGAGCTCTTTTCTGCTGGCCCAGCAGAGCCTCCTCTGCAGGAAAACCCCCTGCCCTCAGCACTGACATTCGGTGTTCTGCGTTTAATGCTGCCTGCATTCCCCGGGGATCCCAGCCGCTGGTGTGAGGCACCAGGAAGGGCAGGAGCCCTGCGGGATCCCTGCCTCTCACCAGGGCCCTGCTCTCTGTGCCTAATGCCAGAGCATCCGTTCCCTGCCGGGTTTTATAGCCGCTGGAGCAGGGGAGTGATCCGCCTTCCCGGCCCGCCTGGGTGGGACTACACGGAGGGGGAGCTGTGCTCTGTGCTGCAGATGGGCAGGAGCATCCCTCGGGAACGGGCTGGACCCGGGACAGAGCTGTGCTTGGCTTACCTGCGCCTGGAGCCCAGCTGCAGCTTGCTGGAGCTCCCACTCCTGTGTCCCAGCTCGGGTTTGTGAAGCAGGATGCCCAAGCGGGTCTTCAGATCCTTGGCTCTGGAAGGGAGGGAGGGAGGGGTGAGATGGGATCTGGGCACCATCAGTCTGCCGCCCCCACCCCTGCAGGGGCTGCACCCCTGCTTCGCCCCCCGGCTTCAGCCACTTCTTGGCTCTCTGGGGTGTGAAATAAACGCTCCCCCCTCGCTTTCCCTGCTCCCTGGCAACCGCGCATTAAGCCTGGGGGACCGTTTTCTCCTGCTCGCTTCCCAGGGGGAGACACATGGAATATAAAGCCCGATCTTTCCTCTGGGGCAGGTAAAAGCTGCTGGAGCCCCTCCCCAGCTCCCCGGAACTATCCTGGTTCCTTTCCCTACCCCAGTCTGCCGGCATCACTCCGCTGCTCCCAAACCGCTGGAAAAACACAGCGATTTCCTTCCTCTCGGCGCAACGGGAGCATCCCCCTGCTGCCTGCCAGCTGCTGCTCCCCTGCTCTGATTTTTGGGGTGCCCCTGGGCTCCCAGGAGCCTGTCAGCAGGCCGTGGGCAGGGCAGCGCCATCCACCTACCCCATGGCTTTGGGAGGCAGCACTGATGCTCCCGTGCCAGAGGCTGGGATGCTCCCGTGCCAGAGGCTGGGATCCTCCTGAACCAGAGGCTGGGATGCTCCTGAACCAGAGGCTGGGATCCTCCTGAACCAGAGGCTGGGATGTGCTGTGCCAGGGGCTGGGATGCTCCTGAACCAGAGGCTGGGATGCTGCTCTGCCAGGGGCTGGGATGCTCCTGAACCAGAGGCTGGGATGCTCCTGAGCCAGGGGCTGGGATGCTGCTCTGCCAGAGGCTGGGATGCTCCTGAACCAGAGACTGGGATGCTGCTGTGCCAGGGGCTGGGATGCTCCTGCCTGTCCCCACGGCGAAAGCACGGAGGAGGCACCTCCCTGCCGGGAGGTGTCGGCGGCAGCAGCAGGGCAGGAGAAGCGGCTCCTGTCTGTCCCCAGGGTGGCCCCGAGGTGCTGTGGCCCAGCTGCTATTTGCGTGCCCGCGGCTCGTTCAGGCGTCCCCAGGCGCCCATACAAATAAAAATCAGGGTTTAAATGTCAAGCCGGCAGCGTGGGGCTTGGCAGGAGGAGCAACATGTCGCTGAACAGTTCGGCAGTGTTGACAAAAATACTCCTGCTGCTGTCAGCTCGGAGCAAGTTGTGCAGAGGCAGAGCCAGAAAGCCCTGGTGTGTTTGTACAGCCCTGGCCAGCCTCCTCGCTCTCTCCCTGCGCTGGTTTCACCTCCGTGTTCCCCTCCCGGGGAGCAGAAGGGATGCAGCCACAAGGAATCACTCGGTGCATCCCGGTTTCTACCCTACCATCACATCGGCGGCAGCAGAGGCTGGTCCAGGTGCGACCCCTCTGCCTCCCAAAGCGCCTTACCTTTCCAGGCAAGTGATGGGCAGCGCGGCTAAGCCCCGGCACATGCTGAGAGCTGGGCACCCAGGCATCCAGCAACTCATCGGCTCCTCCCGGGGGTGCCAGGGGCTGCAAGAGGCGGCTGCGGGCACCACCTGCCCCGCGGTCCCGGGCTGGCGGCTGCGGCGGCGGAGCGGAGCCGCGCTTTATATGGGCCGGGCGGAGGGAGAGCGGGGAGGGGGACCCAGCATCACCGCAGCCTCCAGCCAACCAAAAGCTGCTCAGGCAGCGCCCCTGAAGAGGAGAGCTTAGGTAAGTTTGTGTGTGCTGCTGAGGGAGGGGGGAGTGGGAGGCCCAGGCTCGTCCTTGAGCATCACAGTCATCGCCGCTTCCTCGGGAACAGGAAAAAACAGGCTCGTTTTCCAGCGACGTGTGGAGCCTGCTGATGAAGCGCCGGCGGGGTGGGAGAGCAGGGACAGGACAGACGCTGCAGCCCTCGCAGAGAGCCGTCAGCTCCATCCTGCTGCTCCACCGCGCTGCCCCAGGGCTTGCAGAGCTGCCCGCACCTCCAGCGCTGCCCCAGCGGTTAAAGCAGGGGGTGGCAGCCCCCCCAGCAGGGTCAGGAGGGCTTGGGCTTCCTGGGGGATGCAGATGGAGCAGGAGGGTTTAATATTTCCACTTCTCTTTAATGGCACTGCCAGTTCACAGCTGGAATATATAATATATATACTACTATATATACTATATATACTATATATCATATATATACTATATACTATATATAATATATACAGTATATAGTATATAGTATATATATACTATACTATACTATACTATTATAATATAATATAATATAATAGAATAGAATAGAATATAATAGAGATATAATAGAATAGAATAGAATAGAATAGAATAGAATAGAATAGAATAGAATAGAGATATAATATAATAGAATAGAATAGAATAGAATAGAGATATAATATAATACAATATAATATAATATATTGTAATATAATATAATATAATATAATATAATATAATATAATATAATATAATATAATATAATATAATATAATATAATATAATATAATATAATATAATATAATATAATATAATATAATATAATATAATATAATATAATATAATAGAGATATAATAGAGATATAATATATAATATAATATAATATAATATAATATAATATAATATAATATAACATAATATAATATAATATAATATAATAGAGATATAATATAATATAATATAATATAATAGAGATATAATATAATATAATAGAGATATAATATAATATAATAGAGATATAATATAATATAATAGAGATATAATATATATAATAGATATAATGTGCTGGCTGAAGTTGCACTTCTTCATCACAAATTCCCTGCTGGGTGTGTGTGCTGAGAGGAGGGAAGGGATGCACATCAAAGGAGCCAAAACCTGGGAAAGCATCTGATAATGCAGGATCCTGGTGAGACCTGGAAATTGAAAGGAGATTAAAAGCCAGGGAGAGGCTGGAAACTGGAGGGGAAGGACTGAGCCAGCAAAAGAGAAAAATGAAGAGAAAGGGTTAAACCAGCGCACAGCAGCAAACCCCGGGGTCTGGGGCTATAAGAACCAGAGGTCCATGAGAACCGACAAAAGAGAAAAATGAAGAGAAAGGGTTAAACCAGCGCACAGCAGCAAACCCCAGGGTCTGGGGCTACAAGAACCAGAGGTCCATGAGAACCAACAGGCCCCGTGGTGAGGTCAGGCTCACACAGGATCCCAGAGCTGCCCTCCCTGCAGTTCCCCAGCTCAGCAGCTCTGGGAGGGAGTGACCTTAACACCCCCTGCTCATGGCCAGCCAAGCACAAGGCCACAGCTGCCACTTCCACTCCTCATCCTCTCCCTTCCTCCCTGCTATTCCCAGCTCAGACGTTTTTCCAGAGCTCAGGTTGTCTCCTCCCCTTGCTGCCTGCATCCATCACCCACAGCGCATTGCCAGAGCATCTCTCCCTTTGCCAGAGCAGCTTTCCCAGGAGAGATGAACTGTGCCAGGAGGGTGGCAGCACAAAGCCATCTGGGCCCTGGGCAAGGGGGAAAGGCTCCTCTCAAGCTGCCTTTGGGAGCAGGAGCATGAGGATATCTGGGTGGGAGACTTCAGGAGGAGCATGAGGCCCCTCAGCCCCACTGAGCAGTAAAGGAGAGTCCTGTCTTCCTCTCATCACTTACAAGAAGGCACAGAATGGCCTTGCTCATGGACAGACAGGAAGGATGCATCACATCAGGACTAATGACTGAACACTCACTTTGAGCTCCTCATGTAAGAGCAGCCTCTCTCCTGATGGCTCTGGGGATTTTCACTCAAATAATCAAGTTAAAGCCTTCTTGGTTAGCAGATATTCAGCTGCAGATAGATGGCTGGAGCTACACCAAGCTCTTATTCATGTCCTCTGTGTGCCTTAAAACCAAGATTGGAGCTGTGATCCTTGCTGTGGATCCCAGGGAAGAAATGGAAGTGTAAAGGAGAGAGGGCTGGAAGGTTGCCTTTGCCTGTACAGCTGCTGGGAATGTCTGTGCACAGCCACAGGATGTGATTGGCAGCAGTTTTGGAAGTGCCACCCCAGCTGAGCAGCACGCTGGGAGCACTGGTGTCCCAGCAGCAGTGGCACATGGGGGTGGGCACAGGCTCCTGGCACCCTCACTCAGCTGTGCCACAGAGCCACTCAATGCTCAGGCTTGCAAAGGAGAGCTGGAGATCATCCCAAAGCAGCTTGGGACTCACCTCCCAGCTGCAGCAGATGACCACAGGGTTTAGGGTGGCCATGCCCCTTCTCCTCATCCCCCACATCTCCATCTCCTCCCTGGTTTTTTCCATATAAATGCTGTGGGAACATTCACCTCTGTCCCTTTCCCCCGTAGAGCTGCAGCCCATCCTTCCAGCTGCAGATGTGCAGCGTCACAGGATGCTCTGGTAGCTCTGCCTGGTGTTTGAGGCACGGTCTGAGCAGGCCATGCCGAGAGGAAGAGCTCCTGGAGCCTGGACACGTGTGCCAGGCACACGGGACAGATGATTTGTGGCTGCAACTCCACGGAGCCTGGCACAGCCACTGTGCTGGCAACCACGTGCTGCTCACAGCAAATGTAACTATGGCAAAAACACAGCTGGCACGGCAGCAACTGCAACTGGTGAGCAGCCTGGGGGATGTGAGCCAGAGCACAGAAACCCTGCACATCTCTGCCTTGAGACCGCAGCCTGCTGAGCCCCCCTCTTGGCTTCAGGCCCTGTTTCCCTGCTGCTTTTCCCCAGGGAAATAAAGTGCATTGGACAAGTGTGTGTGTTTGTGTGTGAGGTTTTACCTTGTCCCCTGTGGCAGATTTTGAAGCTCTGGGCTCAGGTGAGGCCAAGCTGACAGTGAAGCTGCCCATGGTGGAAGGGAAGGGAAGGGAAGGGAAGGGAAGGGAAGGGAAGGGAAGGAAGGGAAGGGAAGGGAAGGAAGGGAAGGGAAGGAAGGGAAGGAAGGAAGGGAAGGAAGGGAAGGAAGGAAGGGAAGGGAAGGGAAGGGAAGGGAAGGAAGGAAGGGAAGGGAAGGGAAGGGAAGGGAAGGGAAGGGAAGGGAAGGGAAGGGAAGGGAAGGGAAGGGAAGGGAAGGGAAGGGAAGGGAAGGGAAGGGAAGGGAAGGGGTGTTTGCTGCAGAGCTGGCTCTGGGGCTCAGGGCAGTGCCAGATCCACGTGTGCGGCTCTGAGCCCTGGATTGGGAGCAGGATTGGGCTGTTCCAGCAAAATCCCCCTCACCAAGGCTGGGACAGCCCCTGTGCCCACTGTGCCACAGCCACCAGCTGAGCCCTGTGCTCCCTGGAGCAGCTCTTCTGCCTCTCCCCTGCCATGGGGCTGCTCCAGGACAGGCATGGGCTGCTCTAGGTGAGGTATTTCATATTGCTCAGCCCTTCCCAGGGTTATGCAACGGCCTCTGAGCCCAGCCCCGTGTGTGTACTCAGATGTCTTCATGCTGCTCTGTATCTAATTGAATTACGTGCTTCCTGTCTCATTGAGCTTAGCAGCCTCCCGCGGCTCCGGCCCCGTGCCCTCCATTATCAGCCCTTGTTTTGGAATACAAAAAACTCTTCTGTGTCGCAATGCCTGGGGCCAGGCTGCCGTCCCAGAGCCCTGCCAGCATCGATCCTCCTCCCAGCCATAGGGCTGGGTTTCATCTGCACCAGGAAGGTCCAGCTTGGGAGGTGGCTGGGCTGAGAAGGCACCCACAGGCAGAATTTTGGGGGGTACAGCCACCCCCAGCAGCAAAACACACACATCCCATCAGCCCTAGGGAGTGCTGCTGGTATTTCTGGGTTATTTGCAAAATGCCAGCAACTTTGGAAAATATAAAACCAAAGTTTACAGCCCCAGAAATGGGGTGAGGAATGGGAAAACAAGGGTTTGGTGACAGGGTTGGGAGGTAGCTGGGCTGAGAAGCACCCACAGGCACCCTTTGGCAGAATTTGCAGGGGTACAGCCCCAGCAGCAAAACACACACACAGCCCATCAGCCCCAGGGAGTGATGCTGATGTTGTGTGTGTGTTTTGCTGCATTGCAAAATGCCAGCAACTTTGGAAAACACAAACACAAAGTTTTCCACCCCAAACTACAGAAATGGGACGAGGAATCGGGAAAACAAGGGTTTGGGGACAGGTTTGGGAGGTTGACTGGGCTGGAGAAGGCACCCACAGGCACCCTTTGGCAGAATTTGGGGAGGTACAGCCACAGCAGCAAAACACACACATCCCATCAGCCCAGGGATTGGTGTTTCTGTGTTATTCACAAAATGCCAGCAACTTTGGAAAACACAAAAAACCCAAAGGTTTCAGCCCCAGAAATGGGGTTGGGGAATGGGAAAAGAAGGGTTTGGTGTCAGGGTGCAAAGTGCCCTTGTGTATGTGCCCCAGTGCACAGCCAAGCTCTGAGGAGAGTTTCTGGCAGGGGTATTTTTGTGGCTTTATACTGTTCAAGCGGGATAAGGGGAAGATGCAGAAAGAGTTTTGGAAGGCGAGGCAGGGAGAAGGAAGAGGGGAAGAGCCAGGCTGAGCTGTGCTGTTTTGGGATCTCACTGCAGGCAGGCTCCCCAAGGAATCTGTCCCCAATTTCTCCTAAACCAGAGGGGAACCACAGAGGTGGCAACGAGGGATGGCCAAACCTGGAGGCACTCCTGCCGTGGAATCAGGGAGGTGCTGACTGCAAAGGAGCAGAAATGGGAGGTTTAAAGGCCCTGCTCATGTTGCAAAGCCCCTTCCTCCACCTGCAAGCTGTTCATGAGCTCTGGATGTGTTTAAGGAGGGAAGTAAGCCAAGGAGATGGGGATGGGATGGAGTTGGTGGTGGGCTTGGCTTAGACCTGATGATCTTAGAGATCTTTCCCAACCTGAGAAATTCTCCGATGGTGCCAGGGAGGAGCAGGGAAGCTGCCAAGGCTGAGACAGCAGCCAAGAATTTGCAAATGGCCCCTGAGTAGCCACATTGCAGTTGAGGCTGGGCCATGGGCACAGCCTGTGGGCCAGGGACAGTCAGGGGTGGCTGTGGGACAGCATATTCCAGGTGGCTGCAGGTGAGCCTGGCTCCACCTGGGCCTGCCCAGCCCATCCAGGATATCCCAGCTGCCCATGAAGGATCCCTCACCCTCACCACGGGGAGTTTGATGGATTCCCAGCACTCCACATTCACATGAGGCACGGGAGGAAATAGCTGCTCTGGAAATTTGTAGCAGTGCAGAAAGAGATTATTGAAATAATAATAATAATAAAAAAGAATAATTAGAATTACAAATGAGGTTTTCAAGGGGCAGCTGTTACCCACTCTGCCCACGTGCTCGCTTTGCACAGCTGCACAGGGAGAGGTAGCTGACAGCAGGTACTTTTAATCTTCTCTTTCCGTTCCCAGCACCTGCTTTTTAAAGCCACTGAACAGCCAGCAAAAAAAAAAAGCTAAAAGATGATGGCTAAATATATCCTAACTAAGAGGAGAGACAGAGCAGCACTAATGGCAGATCCTTCCTTGGATGCATTCAGATGGGTTTGGCTCGGCGACAGGCTGAGGGAAGAAGCAGCAGATGAAAAAGAAAAACAGCAGAAGAAAGGATTTAGGGGGGAAAATAAGGGGGATAGAAAGAAGCCAGAGGGACCGATATATTCCACTAGACCCATTTCCAGAGGAAAACAAGCCAAATTTTTGGTTTTAAATGCAACACGTGTGTGTGCAGAGCACAGAGCAAACACTCACCTTTCACAGGGAGAGGGGCACCAGGCAGGGTGGGAGCCCTCGGTGTGCCCAGGGCCAGCTGAGGTCCAGGTCACTGCTCTTCCTGCTGGCCAGACCTGCTCAGGAGATGCTCAGCCCTTCCTCACTGAAGCCCCACACGGTTCCTGCAGTAAATCTCTGTCCTGGGTTGTAGGCTATGGCTTGGGGGTGTGTGTTCTCTTTGCCATCTGTCAGAGCTGGGGCAGTTCTCTGCTGTTCATTGGGCAGTTTTCTTTATCTCTCCCACAGCCAATCCTCCCTCCAGGAGATCTCTTCTGTTCATGGGCCATTAATTATTAATTATCTTCTGTCCATGGGCCACTGAGTGTCCCTGCAGGGCTGATCCAATTCCATCATTCCATGGGGAGATGCTCTGCCCAGGGGAGGAGCCAAGCATTCCTACCTGGATCCAATCTGAGCCTGGAGCAGCACAGCAGCCTTTGCCCACTGCATTGCCAGAGGAGCAGCTTTCTGCTGCCCTGCATTGCCAGAGGGAGCCCAGGCCCATCTGCAGCAGCCCTGGAGCTGCAGAGGAAAACTCCCCCCTTGTGCAGGATCCCTGCTCCAGCAGCAGCACAGCTGGCACTGCAGGAGGGCTGAGCCCCCATGGGATGGGAAATGGGGCTGTGCCACCCCCTGGCACACAGTGGGGCAGGGCATGGTCTGACTCTGGCAGAGGTTTGTTTTGTACTATTGCATTTGTATTTTAAATTTTCCTTGTCAATAACTGTTATTCCTATTCCCATATCTTTGCCTGAGACCCTTTTAATTTCAAAATTACAATAATTTAGAAGGAGGGGGTTTACATTTTCCATTTCAGGGGAGGCT